>NW_016911795.1:1593935-1600777 GCF_001483705.2 Eufriesea mexicana | reverse complement strand
AACCGCTTTTTGAGAGAAATCTCTCGACATATCGTATTGCAAACGTCGAAGTAGAATTGTCTCGATTTGTGGTTAGGCGCATCTATACTGTAAATAGCTGCATTAGCATTCTTGAAGTAAACGACCATGTATAAAATTTCATACGTTGTTTAGGTTTTTAGTACTAGTTATTTCAAATCAGTTACCAATTATATGAACAAATTGCAAATAAACTGCAAAAATATACTCATTTGGCTTTTTATTTTCTCCTTCCCTTATAATTCCTTATGGAATATAATACGAGGAAATCAGTTACAGTAGAAGGGATAATGGCGTTTAGTTTTTTGGTACTTTTTTTATTGAGTGTTGCGAATATATACAAAGGATGGCGAACTAATAATAACTATTACATTAGAACCAAATAAACAAAGATTATCATGATAGTATCAACGTGTGTTTATATTCGTTTAAATAACATAATGTTCATAATGGTGTGTATGTGTACCGAATTTTGAAAATATGTCACTGCATATGCCAAAAGCGTCTCATTGCCATTTATTTCTTTATTCATATCTTTTTCTTTATATGTACACGTATATGTATGTGTGTGTTTGCGCGCGCGCGCGCGCGTGTAATTGCTTTTGCTCCATTTTGACATCGCTTCGGAACTTTCAATCCTCGACCAAAAGGAAAGTTCGAGATCGAAGGTCGAATGTAGCGATGAAAATTGCTGCGTTCGAAAGAAAAAAGACGGATCTATCGAATATTCTATCGGTTTATCGGTTACCCTCTTAATAGATAAATCCTTTCTCTTTATTCAAAACGATAAGTTAGAATTTAGAAAATAAAAAACTACCACCTGATTAGTATCTTATTTTTATTTTGCTTTTTTTCCTGAATTTTCTTTTAAATAAATAATAATGCATCATCGCTTCTGAGCAGTAAACGAATCATTATTATGGTTTCACGGATTGCGAATCGGGTGGCTGCGATTATGGGTATCTGCCGCCATTTGCATTGTACGGTAAGTTTAAGTATGAAAAGTGAAAAATTTTTATATTGTTTAAGACTCGCATCTGTTTCCGCCATATTGTGATTTGTGCGTTTGAATCGATACAAATCCGATTTCGTTCGTTCGGAGCTGGGCTAAGATTTAGAGAGATGCGATTAGTCGGTGTAGATACAAAATCGTGTAAAAAAATGTGAACACGTTCCCCCACTCGTCGATCATTCTGACAAGTTTTGTTCGATTCGCAATCGTGGAAACGTTCGAAACGATTTGAAGCAAGCCAATTTTAATCTCAATATTCAATCACGCTGCAACACTGCTGGTGTTGTCAAATACATGAAGGAGAAGAAAATTCAATAGAACAAATCGATTCGTGTAAAGATCGATTTCGCGAGTACGAAATATCGCGAAGTTAGATAAGAAGCAACAGAATGTCGCATATAATTGCGCATTATAATTGGCGCTCGAAGATCACCGAAAAATTCGAGCTTTTAATTCGTAACGTCGAGAGACGTCGAGAAAATCCTAACATGCATATTTTTCTTGCTCCTTTTTTTTTTATTGCTTTTATCCCGCTTCTATTCCTAACAGCGACCTCGACTTTTTAATTCGTATAATAAAATATCTTTTCCTAAATGTAAATCTTCGATCGATCGGCGCACTTCAGCCCTCATTGCTTTTCGATCCACACTCGCCTGTCGTTAATCTCAAAAAATATTTCTTCACCACAGATACACGTCGAATGATTTTTATCTTTTAATCCTTAAGCGATTTTTAATCGAAGAACGTCATCGATAATAGTGTATTAACAATCTAACCGAATGATAGAGAAAATAAATTTATTCCTACGAATTTCCTGGCTGCTACGCCCGGTACTCTTGATGGCAATTCTCCTGCGTACACGGTATTCCTGCGTACACGGTACACGCATGCGCAGTCGCGTCTACTGACAGTAAAGACGCCACTGCACTTTGTCAGACACTAATGTTTCAGCATAGACACTTCTTCACTGTTTATAATCGTGTAGGTCTATCATTGACTCGATTTCGCGATTATTTTTAGGTTACAATTTTACAATCTAAATAACAATTTAGGATAACGAAAGTTATTTAACCTAAAAATCATTCGTTGGTATCTGCTATCCTTCCGACTACCATAATTACATCTTTTTTTTTTCATCACAAAAATAGAATTCTTAAAACTTAAACTCAGTACGCTCTCTCGGTCTCTGTTCATTTCTCTTCTCCTGCCCCCCCTCTCTCACTCTCTCTCACTCTTTCTTCCTTGCTTTTGTGCCCTTTCCCTTCCGATTTCTTTCTCGTCTACTTTCAAATTTCAGTTACGTATCTCCGTACTATACACACGAGCGATCATTTGCTGAGAAGTATGCAGTCGGTGTTAACATACAGTTGCATTATTAATCTTCGATACACCGATTTTTTCGTTCAATCAGATAATTTGGAGAGACACGTCACGCTACCTAAGCGATTCGTCATTATCGCTAAAACCACGTGTCAAGGGCAATTCACAATTGCCGCGATAAATATTTTTTTATAATTTAACAATTCATTGACGCAATATGGACGTACAAACGTAAAGGAACGATTAACAATTAAAAAGGTTTGAGCAATAATTTAAATAGTCGTGCTATTTTTCTTTGTATCACCTCGATACGTTGCTACGACATGCATAATCGATGAAAGATGGCTACGACAATTAATATTCACGAGAACCCAATTTCAGGGAAAAAGAAAAGGTATATTTTAAACGCAAAACTGTAATCGATACACAGACTTTTACAATAGTCGAAATACGCATCAGTTAAATGTAGCTGTTACGTTAAGAACAGAGAAAAGGAGAAAAGGGGATTAGATAAATGCAATTAAAACAATTCCACAGATTTTGGTGAAAAAATTGACGTATCGAACGAAGGTACGATCTCGCAATTTCTCGAAATACTACGATAATTAAGCACACGTAACAAAGAGGGGCTGTAACAATTATTCTATAACAATAACCGTGTCCCTTCGTTGCGACTGCATCAATGGGGGAGAAAAAGAAAATGAAAACGAAACGAAACGACTGAGGCTTCCTTAGCAGCACACTGTTCTATATACGACAATAAATAAGGATTCGTCATACTCGATTATACAAGATATCGATTCGAGCAAAGTCACCGTTCTATACATACGAGTAACCACTGTCACCAATGTACCAGTTCCTTTTTTCTTCCTTTTTTATCAATGGTCTCCTTTTCTCTCGTTTTTCTCTATCGATCTCAAACAATTAAAACTTACAAAAAAAAAAAAAAAAAAAAAAAAAAAAAAAAAAAAAAAAAAAAAAAAAAAAAAAAGACAAAAGAAAAAGAAAGGAGAATTGTCAACAACTTTATCCCATTGAAATTACTAATAATGGATTATGTACGATTCAGAAATATAATTCGACACGCACTGCACACAGCTCAGTAAATACTTATCTCATAACTCTAAACGCCATCGTCCGTCGATAACAATAATTACATTGATCGTCGATATTTATCGATCGGTGATTCCGCTTCTTTAGTTCGATATACATATATTTATATTTATATTCATATTTTATATATTTATTTATAACGTCTAGTATTATATATATTTAATATACATATAATACCCGCGCTGACATTTTTCTATCGTTCACGCGGACGTGCACTGCACAATTGTGCATAGTATCATGTACAGAATCCCATGCACGTGTACAAGTGTGCATGTGTACATTTCTTTACGTGTCGCCACGTGAACGTTTTTCAGATTAGATACGCACACTTCGAGTTCCTGGCCTTCTTCGTCACATGGCTAAACAGATACGTTGATTTAACTATTTCTTCCATTTTGAATCTCATTTTTTTTTCTCACACGATTCCAATTACTTTGAAATTAATATCTAAAATTGAAAAATAAATCGTAAAAGGTTTTGCACTTGCTACATATTTCATTAAACGGTTGTTTAATGTCTAAACTGTAGTGTACGTAAGTAGGAAACTGTATTACGACATAGTAAAGTATTATCGTGTCATTAGATGTCTAAAGATATCATAATATATTACGGTATCGGTACATCAAGGGTCTCGAAAATGATAATATAATACACTATAGTATATTTAGTCTAAAAAGTGTCCCGAATACTTGATAACCATTAATACTGATTTTTATCGATAATTTTTTAGGTATAGCAGGGGCCAGCGTACGGCGAAGTCGAAAATCGGTCAGGCATTAAGGTGAAAATATAGTGCGTTCGAGAAAAGAAGACACAGCCTGTTTACAGCCTCACGGGTGATTAATTCCACTGGCACTTCCATCATTACAGGCAGTGACCGCTATTGGCCGAAGATGGTGACGAAGATCATCAGTCACCGTTTTCTGTGAGCGAGGGAGAATCAGTGAAGTTAATCAGTCGTGAGCATGTAAATATGCTGTGCCTTCTTTTCTCAAAGTACAATACTCGGTTGCCAGGTCACGTGATTAGCAGGAATACAGGATTACACATTCTCGATAATTTTTCGTTGGTCAATCTCAATATACAACTTCGTTATATCGTAGGAATTAAATTTGCGACCTCGCTGTATCGCGACTGCTGCGATACAAACTCGTTTTGACAATAATTCGATAAGCTAAAACGAATGAAGCTGCCAGAATGCTCGAGCGAACGACTTCCGTTTTAATTTAAAAGAAATTCCTTTGTTCGTACGATACAGAAGTTATCTATCGATTATCTTCGACGTTTAATCATCCTAGTTCAACACAGCCAAAATTTGAAATTTAAAGCGGTAAAATGTACATAGGTACTCTTAAACCGATTTTCATCTCGTACGAACGATTTCGATAAACGTGTTAGTGCATAGCTAAAGCAGCAATTAAAAAATGGCTATACATGTCTGTGAAAAAGATACAAATAAAATGAAATGAAGTTAATTAAATGGTAAATACAGTTAGGAAAAAATGTGTAGAAAATTTGTTGACCTTCCGGAGAATGTAGAATATACAGGATATGATATCGGATAGATTTAAATAGAAATCTCTAGAATTCATCAGACGTGACCGGCAGTTAGAAATTCTCTTGAAATGATCTTAATCAATTCAAAAGTGAGCTTCTCCTTGTCTCGAATGATTTTCAACAGCTTTCATCGTGATAGAATGTATGGTTCAACGAAGATCGCGTAAGCATCTCTCATTTTCTATTGCTCTTGTGCTTGTCTTGCGAATTACGCTTTTCTCAGTCGCAAAAACCAATTCAAATTTACATTTGACGTTTAATTATTTCTGTTACTATTTACAATAGATCACACGCATTTCTTTAAGGCAGTAATAACATAACCTCGAAATATCACACGACAACTGAACGCACGCAGTCGCGTATCCAAAAAAGAAAGGTTTTCTCTACTTCCAGGACTTGAACACTTTTTAACTTATTTCCGTTACTTTCTTCACGTGGCGACTTTATGCATAAAAACGAAGGAAAAATAGAAGGAGCAAAAGCTGAAGAAACAGAAAAAGGACGAGTAAAATACAGGAAAGAGGAAGAATAGGAGGTAGAGGGGGGAAAAGAGCAGTGAGAAGAAAAAGTAAAATAAAAAGGAGAAGAAAAAGAAGTAAAAGAAGAAGACAAACTCACTCCCTCTCTATTTCTCTCGCTTCTTTAGTCTTGTGTTCATTCACTCATCTACGTTCCTCTCTTTCTTGATCTACCATAAAAGAATTTCGAAATCTCAAATTTCTTTCAAACTTACGATCGCATTACACAATTAGTAAAGAAATCCTGCACGGCGATTAAATTCGTCGTGTTTTATAATAGCAATAGAATTATCAATAATGAAATAATAATTGTTACGAACTAGAAATAATTATCAGTTATGTACAATGCAATATAATGATATTATAATAACGTAATAAATAAGCTCGAGGCGAACAAGTCTATGCCTACTTTATAGAAGTATATTTACCATTTCACACGATAACGCTTAGCTTTCTCACTTAACGATCGCCCCCTGGTTAGTAAGAATTAATTACAAGTCGTCATTATCTTTCTCTCTGACGAGCAGGCCAATGTGTGTGAATGTGTATGTGTGTATGCACATGCGAGCGTGTGTATTTTCTCATAATATACAATTAAATCTCTTCGGGTGTGTTATTTTTTCTCGTCGTTACTCACGGCAAAAAAATCACCTCGGATTTCTTTCTTTCTGTCTTTCTTTTTCTTTAAAATTCTTCAGTATTCTTTTCCAGGTAAACAAAAATATATTTGGCGTACGGGATAAATCTAACCGTAATTTATACCGTGACGCCACTTAATCGCGTGTACACGCGATATCTCGACACGAATCGACTATATCCTCCTTGGGATGCGCGAAAAAAGGAACGAACTACCGATTTGAATCTGTTCTTCGGAGTATCACCGACTATCATGAGATCTTGAGCAGCAGATCTCAAAGAATGTGCGGTACAGATATGTCTCTAGCAGTGAACCTTTTTTATCTAGTTGTTATCTAACAACAGCAAGGTAAATCGTTAACTTCCTTTTTATTTCGTCAAGAATATATTTACCGTTTTCCGTGAAAAAATCAACAAAGAACGGTACTCTATCATCAAATAATTTCTGTTCCTTTCTCGGGTTAAAATATATAGATGAAGAAACAAAGGGGGATGAAATCAAAGCTTCTTGATCATAAACTTTCATGATATATACAACCCCCCTTTTCTTTTCTTCCTCAATATTCGTTTCAAGGGAACGATCGTTCGTTTACCTTTTTTTTCCCCTTGGTTTTTCTTTCTTTGTTCATGTACGTGTGTACTTATATATATATATATATATATATAAT
>NW_016911795.1:1484086-1593830 GCF_001483705.2 Eufriesea mexicana | reverse complement strand
ATATAATATATATATATAAATAATTAATCATATGTATGGCGTGTATTTCAAGTCCGTTCAACATATTATATTCTGTCATTTAAAAACTAACAAACTTCGTTTGCGTCATACATTCTTTTTTTAGGCACTTTTCCTTGGAAATAGATTTTATTCTATGTTTCGCCACTCTTTTTCACACTACTGCTTCAATTGTTTGTTTGCAACATCGTTAACTATTGTTCTTCCGTTTCTTTCGCTTTTCCTTACCATTGTATTATGTTTTGAAGAAACGTTCTTCTAACATAGTATTACACCATGTACGCATGCGTGTGTACAATTACACCTCGAACGTGCATTGACGAACATCTGTTAATTGTCGTAAACCCGTTTCCTTTTGAGCAGTGCAAAATTCTTCTCGTATCCGCACGCTATTTTCTTTTTTTTCTTTTTTTCCTTTTCTTTTTTCTTCTTTTTTTTTCCTTTTTCTTTTTATTTTAATAAGGTAGATATTGTCGCTTCTTGTATTGAACGTTAACTAATTCCGCAAAACTTTTTCATTGTCACTTTATTCCTTGTAATCAGCATCGAAGTGCAAAGTTTGACGAATAATTGTTGTTTATTGAGAGTAGCCGATCAAATAAATTGTTCGTTATAAATAGCCGATCATCTCTTTTGTCTTATAATTTCCCCTTCCACCCAGAACCGAATATAAACGTCATTATTGTGTACGCTTGCGTCTAAAAAAATTAACATTTACATTTTGTTTACTTACTGTTCACTCCCACTCTGTCCACTCTTTTCATTTCTCGGCAGGTCTGGTGACCGTTTGTGGTATCACCGTCAAAGACTTCGGAATTTTTGGCAATATCGGAATTTGATTGGACGTCTTGGTCGTCACTTGGATTGACTTCGGTAGATTCAAATTATGCAAGAGGTTCTGAGTCGATGTATTCTCATTCGTCAACGCACGCACATCACAAATTAACGGCTCAAAATCGCTCCTGCTTTGTCGATTCAACATCTCCTGCTGCATTCTCAGATGCCTTTGGAACTGCGTGTGCGCAGCGATCTGAGCTTTTTGGTACTGTGTAGTCGACTTTAAAGTTGGTGGCGAACTTGAGTTACTCGAACCACCATTCGATTGTTTTTCCGTGAGCATCTGTTGTTTTTGTTTCTTTAGATTTTGCAGTCGTTTAAAGTCAGGCTCACTTAAATGAAACACCTTACCACCAGAAGAAGTTGGTAACTTTTGACCATCCTTCCGTTTTACGTTACCATTCGCGGTAGCAGTACTAGTGGATGGAAGATTTAGTCGTTGCAAATTAGGAGGTGGTTTCTTAATTATCGATACTCCAGGATTCAATTTTAGAATTCGTGGAGGACTACCCTTTATGCATTGCGTAGTGTTTGTAGATGGTAGTTGTTTGGGAGTACTCGTGTTTGGTAAAGAATGTTTGTCCCTTTCCAGCACATAACCGCCACTTAATCGACGAGAATTGTGATATTCCGAGGCTATTGGCTCCATTATTGGTTCATCCATCTTTTCTGGACCTTCATATGATATTAATCGGTTCTGCACAGAAGTCGAGTAATTAATCGCATTTCGCGATGCATTCGGAGCTAAAATTAAGTCACCGGATCTGTAATATTTCTCCAAAAGTATCAAATGTCTAAGAAATGAACTCTGATTTCCATATGGTCTCTGTAGCTCTTGCCAGAGAAGTTTTGTATCTCTATCATATTGTATCATGGTAGCGCATTTTTCCCATCCCTGAGGTGTTATTTCTCGAACATTTGTAAATTCTATATTAGCATGAAGATTCATTTCCTCTTCACCAGGGAAAAGGGTACGCACACTAATGGAGGGATTAGCACCGAGTCTCTGTACAACCGGGGTAATATCATTATTCGTTCTTGGTCTCTTTGGCAATCTAGTTAACGTCACTTCCTTATCCATTGCAAGAATCTCAACGACCTCATTTGGATTATCACAAGATATCGTTGTATCTGATGTTGTATACGAATGCATGTCTAGTAGCTTACGTTTTTTCAGTTTTTCCACAGTGCTCTCAATACCAAGAAATTGCACATCCGTTGTGACGTTCTCATCACTCAAATTTTTCGTGATACGGTTTTCATTATCCGTCTCGGAATTAGCTCCCTCGTTTTTATTGGGTTCCGGAATAGATTTTTCAGAGATGGAATTCGTCGTGCCATCTTGAGACTTGAAAATTCCAGTCTTAGGTTGAGTACTACATTTTGTCTTCTTACGTTTGTCCTTATCCTTATCTTTATCCTTAGATTGATTCTGAGAGGAATCTTCGTCTTCGTTCTCCAAAACCTCAATATCGTGATAGTGCAGGATTCTAAACACATAAAAAGAACAAAACAAAAATAAATGTCCCATTAAAAAAATTGATTTTTTTAAATATATTAGTAAATCGTACCTCTTTCGATAGCTCTTGAAGAACGATCTATGATTTGTATTCATATTCTCCACATCTTTGTACTTCAGCTGTAATTGCGTGAAGTAACGACATAACTTGCAAACGAAAGTACCGGCTGCCAAGATGACGGGAATCCCTTGTTGTCCAAGTAATTGGTTCAATTCGTCAGTTTCCGCATTTGCTAGTTGATGAGTATGATTCCTTGCTAATCGACGCTTACAGAGCGCACAAGTCAAGAATCGTTCGATCTTTGAGTAATGACTGACACAAAATGACATAGATGTGTGTTGACTCGATTCCCAGTCAATGTCCACCTATATTGAAAATATATTTGTTACTATAATAGCTATTTGTACTAAATTCAATTAAACGCATCTCTAAATTTCGATACTTAAAAACAAATTACATTTTAAATTTCATTGCACTTTCTTCATATTATTTTACAAAGAAATTATAATATTATACATCTTATAATATGATACATTTACCTGTTTTTGCAGACCAGTTTTTATTTTGAGTAACCATCGGCGTTTAACATGATGCCGTGCAGTGTCTCTACACTCGCGGGCCGAGCACTTGGATACCATGAGTTGCCTGTGTTGTTTTGGTGGTTTTGTTTGCATGTTTGTTGGACTTGTGTTTGCCTAGATAGCAATAAAATTTTACATGATAACATAAAACATTTAAAAACAACTTAAATGATATAGGAAGGTTTATAGAGCAAGTTCTCACTTTTCTGTCTACATGACGATAACAGGCATCACATAAACAAGAATCTTTAGTTAAATGTCTTTCTATGTTTAAAATCTTCTTGCGTCTCTCATCAGACTTCATCTGGGCAAGATGCATTGGTGTGTCCAAAGAACCAAACTTTCCAAAACAGTAACAACATACGTCTGCGCATAAACGCCCCGGATGAATGGAAAAGGAAGAAGACTTCTCTGGAATGACAAGAGACTGACGATCCTTTGGTGCTGTATCTTCATTATCTTCGTCTGTTGTAACAAAATAATAAATTATCCAATTATTACAGAATGGATAGAAATTAATAGATTAAATGCTTTAATTCGGTATTTCGATAGAATGAGATCGATTTAATTGAAATATAATTAAAAGATTAGAGAGTAAATATAACTGATGTTTGAAGCGGTAGCACAGGAAAACATGCTTGTTATGGAAATCTGTATAGTTGTTATGAATACGATTTGCAGGATTTTTCTTAGGTGATTCGCAAATTTAAGAATTGCTTGATATTAGATAATAGAAGGATTACAAATGAGGTAATAAATATCTCAATTAAAGACCAATCGTTAAAAACAAATATCAAGAAATTCTTTTCACAAAAGGCAGAGATTGTATAATAAACAGAAACGTGTGTTTCAACAAAGCAGTAGGACAAGGAACGATTAAGAATGTAGTTATTCCCGCAACCAGGATTACCGCAAGAGTGTCTGTGGTTAGTAGAGAACTTTCGGTTCGCACCAGAGCTGCTATCTCCCCAACCACTGGTTCCAAACTGAAAAATAAAGAACAAATCGATAAATAAGTGACAAAATTTTATATTATTCAATGAACAGCAATTTATTGTGTTCCTATAAAACTCACCTCCTTCTGAATAGTGTAAAAATTTTCAGGTGAGTCTCCTTCGCCATCTCCACGGCCTTGTTTCAACACCATCTTCAGTGGTGACCTTGATCGCCTTTTGTCCTTTTCCTTTTCTTTTTGAACACGGATTACAGTCTTCAGAGTACCTGTGTACTGCTCTTTCTTAGCCTTCTGATGATTTAACCTTTCCGCAGCTTTCTCCAGAGACTCCAAACCAAGTAGTCTCAAAATCGACTCTTTTTTTGCCTTATCTTCCGGTGTCTCCAAAATCTTTGGAATAATATTGACACTGCTGGAAGATTCACTAGACGTGGATGTCTCATCAGAGTCTTTCTGAGATATTTCCGGTGTCTTTGTAGGTTTACAATCAGCATCTAATATATCAATATTTTCTACTTGTTTAGTAACATGATTTTCGGATAAGTTCCGAGACAATCTATTATCACAAGTTGTTTTGCTTGGCTCCTTTACAATAGTCAAGTCATTTTCTGACTTACTTCTAATATTATCCGTAGTATTTTGTGGCTTTTCCAAGCTTCTTCTACCACCTTCTGAGAAGCCTCTGAAATTTGTTGCACATTCCGTTTCGTTTCCGTATTTATTTAAGAAGGATCGATTATTCTCATTGATCTTTGCTACCTCATTATCTAAAAGGGTCTCTTCCTTATTCTGCTGATCATATCTTCGAACGTCCCGTTTTGTTCGTTTATTTTTTAATGTACTTAATTGATCCTCTTTGCGTTTCTTTACTTCTCTATTACGTCTAGTACGAGCTTGACGTTCTAGATCGTTTGTGTCCAATTCAGTACAGTTCTGGGTGTCGTCTATGTCCTCTGTAATTAATTCCTCAGCTTTTTCATCTGAGTCCTGCATATTTTCCTCATTGCGAGAGTCCTGCGACTTCTGAAAACTTTCTTCTGTTTGAATTTTTGAAACACCTTCGTTACGATCTTTATTACATGATGCTTGTCCCTTTTCAAGCTTTTTCGTTTTTTCGCGTGCTCTTAATACTCGTTTCTTATTATCATCGTTAACAGACTTCTGCTCCTCTATAACATTATTTGATTTTTCTGTTTCCCCCTCTGCTACTATCATATCAGTGTTCTCTAAATTATCGTACAAAATTACTTTCTTCTCGGTAATATTATCGACAGCATTATTATTATCGGTATCATTACCTTCCTTGCATTTATCGTTTTTCTCACTGCCATTTGTGTATTTTTTCGTGTCTTCAATAGGTTCACACATATTGCTAGAAACAGAACAGGGAACTAGTGCTTCATAATTACTTTTCTCCATTGTAGCAATATGCGTTGTTTCAAATGAGGTTTCTTCGAATTTTTCAACTTCTTTGGCATTCTCTACTATCTCTGGTTTGCCTTGGTCATCGTTATCTTTTAATTTATCAGTTTTAACAGAAACTATTTCTTGTTTTTCGTTATCTATTAATGTATCTGTCAATATTTCTTGCTGTAACTCTGCTACAATTGTAATTGTAGATTCATTTCTACGCTGCATTTCTTTTGTACTCATTTGTAGTTGATTGTTAGAATGATCCTCTGCTACTAATCTCTCTACTTCCTTAGAAATACTTTCTAAGGTTTCTACATCATTTGATTCCATAATCGTAGTTCCAGAAATCTCAATCTCACATGCAACTGTTTGATTTGACTTTGTTTTGTCCCCTGCAATCTTCTCTAGTATCTGCATCGATGCAATTACTGTGTTAGCAACTGAAGACTCTATAGTGACTGCTTTGTTTGTTGATTCATTTTTAAGCAGCTCATCATTTGAAGTAGTTTCCTCGGAAACAAATTTACTAGAATCTTGTGAAGATTCTTCACTGTTTTCAGATCTTTGAGCTATTTTATTTATTACTCTACTTAATTTTTTAACAGTTTCACTATTCTCAAGACAACCTTTATCTATTATCCTTGAAGATTTTCTAGTAGGCACAAGTTTTTTACCATCAACTAAACTTTCTACTTGATCATTACCAACTTGTTCTATATCCTTTTCAGACTTTACTATTAGATTAAAAATTTCGTTTGATTCTTCCTGTTGCTCTATAGCTTTGCAACTATTATCATCGTTTTTTGTAGCATGTACAACTTCAGAAGTATTATGAGTGTTGTTGCTTGTATTAGTATCTGGAGACTCGCTTTCTTGTACATTCTGAGAGTGAGTTTCAGCTAGTTCAATATCACCCATGACTAGTTTCTCAATTTCTTTGGCAGTGTCAGCCACTTTTGGTACTGAATTTTCTGAATTGTCTGATTTGATTTCATTCTTGGAAATAACAGACTTATCCTCATCTGTACTTTCTTCCAGCCCTAATTTCTGAGACTCAGCACTCAATGGTGCAATAATTTCTTCGATTTTTGGTACTTCAAAGTTTTTATTTAATCCAAGACCCTTTTCTGGACCGAAAATTTTACTTTCAATGGACTTCGCGATTGTAAGTTTGATATTTTCTATCATTTGATCTATTTGTGACGTAGGATTACCATCTGATTTATCCGTAGCATAAAAAGAATTAACTGTTTTTTTCATATCTATATTTAAGCTACTTCTTCTGCCTTTAGACTTATCAGAAAGTTTCGCTAAAATATTATCTTTTCTAACTTGATCTAAATTGCTAATTTTTTTCAGCTCTTCTTGTACTTCTGTATTTTTAGGTACTATTCTCGTATATTCAACTTTCATATTGTCAGTTTTTATTTCGATCTCGATACTTTTGGCTTTAGTTTTTGAACGAAGAGTAGGACCAATTTCACTTGTCTTATCTAATCTATCACTGTTATTATTGTTCTCTATTTCTGAACCAATTTGAGCATTGTCTTCAAAGTTTTTTAATGTTTCTTGTTTCAAACAAAACTCATCTTTGGTTGGTACCATAATTGCTTGAGAGTTATTACCACTTGATTCAGAAAAACAAGATTCAGTGTCAATATTACTATCTGCAGTATTGTCTATAGAAACTTCTGAATTATTAGGATCATCCGAATTTAATCTTCGACGTTTTTTAAGCTCTAAGTCACTAGTAATGACAGAATCTGACTGCCGTAACTTGCCGTTTCTTAAACTTCTTTGAGTAATTGATGTGTTTGATCTTTTCCTTAATTGAATTGCACTTTGAACAGATTCTGTCTCTATATTTTCTCCATCAGAAGTAATTTTGATATCATCACTGTCTGGTTCTTTTTTTATGTCAATATCTGGGACTATATTCTCCTCTACCAACATCTTCTTACTTCTTGTTACCTTTCCTTCTATTTTTTCAGTTATTCCCTGTTGGCCGTCTATTTCTGAATCGCTCAACATTGAAGCTATCACTTCGTCTATGGTAAGATCTATAGAACTTTTGGAGTCCAGAAGTGACTTTGAAACTCTTGTATTACTGTAATCTATATCTCTAGTACTCTTTCTTCCCTTTGTATATTTAATATCACTTTCTGTTTTTATATAAGTGTCTTTTTGTTTGATACTGTTTCTTTTGAATCCTGAAAATTTTGTAGATTTAACACCTCTTGGTAAAGAGTCTGAATTTTCCACGTTTCTACCCTTTCTGCTAAGTTTTGGGCTGCTTTTAGTACTAGATCCAGCAACTGAATCTATATCTCTGTCCACGATTTCCTCGTTCTCTACTTCTCCACTATTTTTTGGTATAAACTTGGTCTTTTTAGTCCTGAGATTGTTCTTGGCACTTCTGTTACTTCCTTCTGTTCCTATACTCTCACTCTCTCTTTCGTTTATATGGTTTTCTAAAATTTTTGAGTTAATATCAGATGTTTTAACACTGTTCTCTTCAGATAATTTGACTCTTTTAACTCTCACACCTTTCTTGATATCAGAAGTTATTCTACACAAATTTCTGTTTGTTACTTTTCTTGTAACCTTAGATTTAATTAAGTTTGCTTTTGCTACTCTTAGCTTTTGTTTACGTTTAAGATTTCTAAGAACCTTTTTACGTGGCAGGTTTGTCTCTAATTTTGAAGTAAGTTGACTACCAGTAGCTACAGCTTCCAATATATCTCGTGTAAGTTGCTGTTGCTTTAGATTTGACAAAGACTTGCCTTTTCTACTTTTAATTTCGTTCGATGGCAAGCCACAATCATTATTCGCCTTCTGTTTTGCTTTGGAAGGCGTTAAGGGTTTCTTTTCCCTGGATGCCATCTCACTTCCACCCACATTGGGCTCCTGCAATTTCATTTGTAATATGAAATTGCAAGCTGATTACTGACCAAATGGTACTTACTACTACCATTGTAGAGTTCAAAGTAATTTGTCAATTTTCCTAGTAATAAAATAATATGCATTTAAAAAGTTAAAGAAATGAATTTATTTGTATATTATTCTCTGAAATAACATATTTATCTCTAAAAAAATATTCAAGATATTAAGTATTATATTAAAAGTTAACTTCGTTTTCAGAAAATATATTACATAGAACAATTAAATTATAAGAGAAGAAAATATACCTTTCCTCTTTTAAGCAAGACAGGAACAAATTGATTGTATACCACGTAGAAAAACTACATAATTTGTCTTAGGTGTGAGTAGGTGAGCGGCCGGCCAGATAGTGGGGTTGATAGATGCGGCCCTGGCGGTCAGAAAAATTACGTGACAAACTTTGCATTTACACGGATACACGGAGCGCCTCTTCTCGGTCAGAGGATCACTTTGAAATATTTACCGCGATATTTCGATAATCATACTCTCAAACATGGAAAATTTTATTTCGGTGGAAAGATCATGTCATATATTAACTTCCAAAGATGAAAATGGAGAGTTAAGTAGGCAAGAACTATCAAAAATCACGTAACAAATCATCGCGAAAAAATCGCCACGAATAAACAAAAGGTCGGAATCAATTCGAAATTTCCAAGATTTACTACTCGCTTAATTAAGAGTTATCAAGGGAATTTATAATTTCGGATTTCGATTTGTTATTTATACTTACCTCTGAGATGAAAAATCACCGTCAAAGAGCGTAGTTTTTGCGGGAAAACGCGGAAAACAATTCTGTGAAAAACACAGTCCCGTTGCAGGGTGTCTGTACGATGTCCCACTGTTTTGAGGCTACCGCCACCTGACGGTAGAACACACGACCTCTCCCAGGTCCATAGTCCGTTCGCACTAATTCAACGCGTTATTTTAATGGATTCAACCCTTGTCGTTTTATATGAACCGATATCTATGATACGTTCACTTTTTAAGAAACCCGTGCTTATTGGTAAGCTAAAAAACGGTTTCAAGAAGCCCGGCTGTATAGCAACAATCTTCCAGCGAAATTTGGAACAACGCGGCACTTCGAAATCTATACAGTATTTGCAATAACTAACCCCGCATTATTTGTCTGATTTTACATTATCACGGTCACTTGATGACACGTTCGTTTATTAAAATCACGAATAAGTAAGACGAAGTTTCTCCTAAGAACGAAAAACGCTGGAAATATAAGCGCGTCGCAGGGAAAAACGCGACCTAGCACGAGAACGAAAAGGAAGACGCGCCCGTGCGCACCAATGGCGGCCACCGACCCTTATTTACTGAAGTCAAAATGGCTGCCCTTCGGTTTTTCACACGTTCCAAACTTTCAACAATTATTCCTCACTCTTTTGGCGAGCATAATTCATTGAGTAGAATTTTACCTACTAATACTCAGGTATTACATATTAATATATTTTATTTTTCATAATTTTTGATAAGGGACAAAAGCTTGCTTCGTTTCCATAATGATTAGTCTTATGATAAAGAAACGAAGGGCTACACACTAATAAAATCATGCAAAATATTTATGTCCTTAGTTTTTGTTTAATTTTATCTTTGACAAATTTATTTAATTCTTTTCATGGAAAGATTTGTCATATATGTAAATACCCAATTTTTAAATTCATAAAATTTTGTATTAAGTATAAACAGAGCAAAAATATGATAAAGCAACAGATGTGCCAAATTGAATTTTAAGTAGTAAATTATTCATATGAAAAGATAGCTTATAAACAGAAGTTAAACAAAAATTAAATGTACATTATATTATCCCAATGATAAATATAGAGAAAAGTTCAAAGTTATTTATTAAAATTTTACTCCTAAATTTCTTTGAAAAGAAAAAAAGAGGTGCTAAATATAGCCTCATAAAATTTGTGTTTATTTGATCTTACATTATAACCTATAAATGTTTATATAGACGAGGTAATAATAATAAATTATTAGAAAAATAAATCATATTGCTTAGTAATTCTTATATATGATGTAATTCTATTAAAAAACTTTATTCGAAACATTTTATGTTTTCATCGTTCGTACATATAGAAAAGATGTGGAAGTTTTAGAACTTCACCACAGTATATAGATTCTACTAAATTTACGGATTATAAAATAACAAAAGATCCACAAGAATGGGAATATATACAACGTTTACTTAAACCAAAAACTATACCTGTCCCTTGCTTAGAAAATAAAGATTATCCATCTGGGTGGAAACCACCTGTTGGTAAGTTGTTTCATACCATGTATTAATACCGTAGTCACAATTTTGTATGTATTATTATGAGATATGATATATGTTATATATTAAAATGAGATTTATTATTTTAATTTATTATTTAACAGCTAAACCACAAGTTCATCCATACTATATACAGCGTACAAAAAATTATATGCAACCAGTATATCTTGAAATTTTTCATCGTGGATTGCGAAAAATAACTACTGTGCGAAAAATTTATGGAGATATTTGGGCACTTGAATCTGCATTAAAAGAATATATAGAGAAAAGAGTCCAGAAGCCAATTGGTGTTCGTACTAATGAACTCATAGGTGAGATTCAATTTAGAGGAGATTATGTGAATCTTATCAAAATGTGGATGGATGAAAAAGGATTTTAAATATTGTAGTAATTTACATGCAGACATATTTTGTAAATATAAAATGAAAAATATTTTCCAATTGTAATTATTTGTTAGAAAGTTGAAAATAAATACGAGAAAACTTTTTTTGTTCTTGAATTTTAAATATTTGGTATTCAAATAACAATATAATGTGTGTAACGCGTAAAAATCTATTTTAGTAGTGGAAAAGTCAACAACTTCATTTTTGTAAAAATATGCGTTATATTTAAAACTATAGTTCACACAAACTAGTATATGGAAGATGAATTATAGTATGTATAGCAGCATATTTATGTGTTTTAATGTATTCATAATTTTCTGTTTTTATAAAAAGTCATGCTATATGCTTCTTTATTAAACAATAATGAATGAGCAAAATTACTTCTTAATCTATTAAATTACTTTTGCTTATGACATATATTAAAACAATTTATAAATTAAATAATTTAACGCAATTGTATGAAAAAAAAATTTCTACGAATGTATATGCTGAAGTAAATATTATGTCATTCATATTTCATTAAAAATTAGCAATATTCATATAATGCTAAAATAAATCCAAATACTGGAGAAGGTGTGTTAAAACTAGTATTAGAATGATATTTTAAACACAATATAAACTTAAAAGGTAAAAACATCAAGTTATATAATAAAGACCTATGGAAAGGAACACTTCTTTTCTTTTTTTTTTTTTGAAACACCCTATTTTAATACAGGATTCTAAGGATTTGCACGTAAACTTTGATAATATTTTATCAGTTTTTTACGTTTATTTCATGCGAACAAAATGTTCTGTTTAATAATAAGCATATGGCAAATTTTTACTTGAAAATTTTTCCCTGATTGAATTCACGCCCCTTCTTGTCAGTACCGGTCCAGCTGAAGTACTGTTGAACCAATTGTTTTGTTTCTTCTTTAGTTGGATCTAATTTAGTCCAACTATATGATTCATAATCTACTTGCCAGTCTGGACACAACTGGTTAAAAAAGTACAATTATTATTTTGAACTACTGTAATGCAAAAAAATATCAAAAAAAAAAAAAAAAAGGTTAAGAACCAACCGTAAAAGCAAGCTCTTGTCCGCGCCAAATCCAAATACCACTGATGCTGCTATCATTATCTGTACCAAACAGACAGGCACTGGCAAATGCGCCTTTTCGCATTTTGTCTAATCGTTGATACATTCCACTTATAAGATTGCAAGACATAAAAACCTATGCAAAATATATAGAAGATATTAGAGACAATGCAAATATAATATTATCTGTATGTAAACATTTTTAATTTACCTTTGTTAATTCATTGTTATATTTATATTCACCAAGCCAAATACTGTAATGTTCTGGATCAAACTTCTGCCAGAAATAAGGTATAGACTTTACTTCCTCTTCATTAGAATAAAATCTTTTAAAATCATCAAGATCGAAAGTGCCTTTAGGTAATGTATCAAAAGGATTTGTATTAGCAGCCAAAACTGCATCTGCTGGATCTAAATCTTCAGAAGTCTCTTTCTTAGACTCCTTTGCTTCCTTTGATTCTTTCTTAGATTCTTTTTCCTTTTTTTCTTTCTTTGAAGACTGTAAACATAATTTGTTACTACAAAATTAAAGATAACTTTTTTTGTAAAATAAAAAAATAATATTAACTTTTCCTTGAGTTTCTGCAAATTTCTTTGGGTCATATTCAAGAGTTTTCTCAGCCAATTTAAAGGCACCAATTACAGCCATTGATTCAGGTTGATAAATAACAGTTTGGAACCATCGATTTACATTCTGATATGGTTTACGTAAATTTGGTTCCAAAATGTACTGATATAAATGAAGTAATGTCATAGCTACACTAATATCTGCTAATGTCAGTCGTTCTCCAACTAGGTAAGTACTTGTGAGTAGATGAGAATTAAGGGCAGTCAAAGCTTTTTTCACATCATCTTTAGCATGTTCTACATTCTGTAACATTTTCAATTTTAATAATTTCAGAAATTATATGGAATGCTATAATTTGTACGCATATTATCTAATACATATGTAAAAATCATATTTATTCTAACAATATGCTAGTATTTATATATCTCCTTGAGTTACAAAAATAATTAGGATATTCAATCATCTTTGCCTTTAAAGGAGAATTTATAAAAATAGCTTTGACTTGTACCTGTTTATTATATGGCATAATTCCTAGTAATGGAAATACCCATGCACAACTAGCTGGAAGAATTTCTGAATCTGCAAATCCAAACCATTGAATAATTTCTGCACGTTCAAGGTCAGTTTTACCTCTCAATTGATCATTAGCCACTAAAAGAAATAAGAACTCTTATTATGCATTAACTTCACTTGTACAAATGACAAACACATAAACCTTACCATAATAAGCAATAGCATTACTTTCTGTAATACACTTCCCATCACATGTTTCAAATGCTGGAACCTTACATAAAGAATAACATATATTGTTAAACTTTTGATAGAGAAGAATATAAACCAAAGAAATAATGCAATTATTCGAAGATTGAAAAAGACATTTAACAGAAAATTCGAAAATTTAAACTTTATTAAAATAATTTCTTTCATAATCTAATATAAATCATTCATTTATTAATATAACTTCAAAAAACATAGCAGCTGGTTCGTCGAAAAAGTCATAATATAAGTAACAAACAGAAAAATCTAAAATCCTACCTTGCCCAGTGGAAATTTCTTTAAAAATGCTTCGGTTTTATTTGTCTCGCCAAAAACGAAATCATCTGCAATCTTGATTTGAGCACCAGAGTACTGAGCTGCAATGAGCACCTTGTAAGCTCTAAAGTTTTCCGGGTATGTGTAAAGTGTCTGAAATAAATCAAAAGTCCATTATTTGATTTTCATATTAAATTCCATTTCTGCTGAAATCTATGTTCCCATCTATTTATCATAATGTCGATGTTTAGCAGTTCGAATTGCACAACAGGGACTTACTCCAGACGCCATTATATCCAGCTACGGGAAGAGGAAGTTGAAGGCCGGTAAAGATCGTTTCTCTCGAGTATATGAAGTCTCTTTACAGAATAGATATGTCCTTAAGACGTAACTACAATGCGCGCATCTTTTACTTTCATGAAATATTATAACGATCTTCAATTAAATGTAAATTTTGGTAACAGATTGATAAAAACACTTATAACGTAATTTGATTATTCAAACAATATTTTTTTTTTTGTTGACTTAATTTAAGATAAATAGTGAAATTAGTAAATGCATTAATTCCGATTGGTTAATTAATAAGAATCTGTACTTTTTTTCAATATCAATATTTATTATAAATAACTTATTCATTGAGTACTTTTTTAAATATTTTGCCGAACAAAAAATATATAGAAAGAAATAAAGCAATAATAAATAATATATATAGTTCAGTTTGAATTTTGTTGAACATGATCGAAATTTTGTTACTAGATCTTTATTATATTTACTATATTATTACTTTTGTTACTACATTTTTATTTACTTCTTAATATTAACAAATGCTTTTAATTTTGTATAAGTAATTTGTATTTTTTATATTTTTATTTTGTTTTAATATTCCATATCTATAATATGTATATTATATGGTTGTAGAGTGTCCGAAAATGGCAGCGTTAAAAGATGTTGTGTCTGTATACAAAAATCTAAAAGAAGAATGGGCAGCAACACCGTGTAATTTAAAGAAGTGCGGTGAATTACTTAATCAGTTAAAGGTGAGTTATCAAATAAATTTTAGTATTTATATTTTTTTAAATATTTATGTTATCGAAAATATAAAAATATAACCTTGTTTACTTTTATAGTCGGTCAAAAATGGATTGTCATCATATTTTAACGACATTAATTAATTATTGAACAATTAATTTCCGCAGGTTGGTCTCACACATTTGATGTTTCTTCCAACATCTAATAGCACAGCAAGTCAAAAGGAATTACTCATAGCACGTGGGTATTAATGAATAATTTAAAAAAAATATACTAAACTTTATCTTGATTATTGCAATTACAAACATATGATTGCAGGTGATATTTTAGAAATTGGCGCACAATGGAGTATAGTGACTGAAGATATACCATCTTTTGAACGTTATATGGCACAATTAAAGTGTTATTACTTTGATTATAAGTCAGGGTTAATGGAATCTGCATATAAATATCACCTTCTTGGTTTAAATCTTTTATTCCTACTATCTCAGAATCGTGTGGCTGAGTTTCATACAGAATTAGAATTATTGCCTTCTGATCAAATACAATCTAACGTTTATATTAGACATCCTTTAAGCTTAGAACAGTATTTAATGGAAGGTTCATACAATAAAATATTCTTAGCAAAAGGCAATGTACCAGCAGCATCATATAATTTTTTTATAGATATTTTATTAAATACTGTTCGAGATGAAATTGGAGCATGCATGGAAAGTGCATATGATAAGATTTCTATTCAGGATGCCTCAAGAATGCTGAATTTAAATTCAGATGAAGATATAAAAGCATTTGCAACAAAAAAAAGCTGGAATTTAGCAAATGATGGATATTTTTACTTTAATACAACTAGTGAAAAGAAAACTGAAGAACCAATTCCCAGTGCAGATTTAGCTACGTTAGCAATTGATTATGCAAGAGAACTTGAAATGATTGTTTAAATATAAACATTTTTCTGTATTTGACAAAAAAATAAATAAAATTTATAATATAGTTATTATGAATTAATGTTTTACATCTTTTTAAAACTCTCTGTAAAAAGTTTACTTTGAATATAAAGTCATTAATATGATTAAAAAAAATCGGCTATTTTAAAATAATATTAGAAATGAAGTATATAAATAAACGAAAATAAAAAATACGTGAAGAAAATTATATATATAATTTTTACTAAAATATATATTTTAAAATTTTTGCATCTCTTTAGTTTTTGCTTTGTAAACATAAAAATTTATAATTATAAATATTTTATATATTTCTATTTTTAATATTTAATGTAAATAAAGACAGAATTGAAATATGGTAATTAAAGTACCGTCCAACCTAAAAGCTTGAAATTCTAATTTCTAGACAATTGATAGTTATATGTATAGTATTTTGGTATATTTTTAGGTTATGTTACAAGAAGATCCATTGCAGTCTGTCAGAAAATTACCTGTCAAGATGATGCGTACTTACGAAGACCTTCGATTACTTAGAGAGAACAAAGTGGTGATATTCGATATTGGTAGTGCATACACAAAGTACGTGTTTTTATTTTTACAACAAAAATTTCAATATATTAATATATTGACATATAATTTGAAAATAGATTTGGTTATGCTGGCGAACCTAATCCACGCGGTATAATAAGAACAGAAATTAAGTGCCCAGAAACAAAAGAGCTTCGAAAAATCTATGATTATAAAAATACGGAGGATTTGTATCAATTACTTGTTGAATTTCTCCATGTCTTATTTTTTAGGTATAAATTAATCATTTGAAATACATTTCTCTTTTATTTTATGTATTTATTTTCTATCTTTTGGTACAGACACGTTTTAATAAGTCCAAAGGATAGTAGAGTCATCATTTTAGAATCTCTGTTAGCTCCCACACAATTTAGGGATACATTGGCAAAGGTATTGTTTAGACACTTTGAAATTGGATCCATAACATTTTTACCTGCTCATTTAGCAAGCATTGGCACCTTAGGTGTCAATTCTGCTTTAGTTTTGGATGTTGGGTATAAGGAAGCTACGTTAATTCCAATTTTTGAACGTATACCAATCTTAAAAGCATGGCAAGCTCTTCCTTTGGGTGGAAAAGTCATACATGAGTCAGTTAAATATTTTATATTACATATTTAATTAATATTATATTAATTATCTAATAACAGTTACATATTTTTATTAGATATTTGATGAAATCTTTAAAGGAAATATATCCCAATGTAGATATCACAGAGAAACTTGTAGAAGATATAAAAGTAAGAACATGTTTTGTTACTACATTGGAGAGAGCAGCTAAATTAGCAACAGCAGAAATGCCTAATCCTCCACCAGCAGTTAAATATCCTGGAATTAAGAGTATTATTATACCTGGTGAAGTTAGAGAGAAAGCATTTGAAATGTTATGGGAAAGGGATAATGACAATCTTAGTATATCAACAATGATCCTAAATGCTATTATGCAGGTATAATTTAAATATAAATTTTGTTAATTTCTTTTCTTTGTTTAGTTTAAAAAATATATTCTTTTATTTCAGTGTCCAATAGATACTAGACGAACTTTAGCAGAAAATATACTTTTAATTGGTGGTACAACAATGGCAAAAGGTTTTGCAAGTCGTCTTAAATCCGAACTTTTAACTCTTGTAAAGAGTAATATCTATTTTGAGAAATTAAAAATTGAAACATTTATGTATCACACTGCACCTAGTAAACCTAATTATACAGCATGGTTAGGTGGTGCTATTTTTGGAACTGTAAACTTACCAGTGAGGTATTTAACAAAAGAGAATTATTTAAAATCTGGTAGAGTTCCAGATTGGGTCAATTTGATGGATAATCAAAAAGACGAATCATTTGCTTATAATATTTAAGATACTGCCTAATTTAATGCACTGATCTTTTTTATATTAAAAAGAACATATTTTAATTGTTGTATTTATATGTGTACATAAAATATGAATAATCTTATTTATTTTTTATTTCTTATTTTTTGTATTAAAACTTAAAAAATTTAAAAACTGCGTAATTAATGTTAAATAAATATAATAAGAATTTGAAAATTTGAAATGTTTTGTATTTATATAAGGTACATTATAAAATCCTTGGAATTATGTTACAAGATTTATATTGTTGTGAGTAATGTAAGTTTTTCATTAAGTTGAAGCTGTGTTTTTATCAATTGTGAGAGTGCAACAACCATCAATAAATCTTTCACATTACTATTAAACATTTCATCAAACTGATCACTTGACATTTTAGGTACTGAATGTACCATATCCAAAAGAGCACGACCAACCTAAAAAGAAACGTAAATAAATAAAATTTATAACAATTATATAAAAAACAATTCTACAAAAATTTAAGTTTAATTGCATACTTGATTATCTGGTAGTTGCTTTCCAGTTAATACATCATCAACATACACAAGTACTTGTTCCAGCATTGAAGAAAGTTTAGCACTAGCTTCTGCTATTTGAGAAAGATCCATCATTGGTTCTATGCCTCCCCCTGTTTTTACAGCAGTTATTTGTGCATGAGCTGGTAACTGAGTTTTAGAGCAAAGCTGTAATCCAACAATCTCTGGCTCATAACAAGTAATCTGTGAAAATATATAATTACTGAATAAAGATTATTTTTTACTTGTTATCAGAAATATATTTTATAAAATATAATATGCTACATACTTGTACTTTTACTGGTGTAAACATAGAACCTTGTTTCCCATTAGGTACTCCTAATGGAACACAAACATAAGCTTTGATTCCCATCCTAGTAATATTTGCTAATGTAGTATCAACAGTTAAATGAACAGGATTATTGCATTCACGAACATAATATTCATGAATGACAGAAGAATGAGTTGTAACCTGTTAAAATTATTCCAATAAAACATGCTCATTTATATTAAGATGCATATACAGTTTTTAATGTAATTTACCTCGTTTCCGGTTGCCCACCACCCAACAATATTTTCCTGGGCATTAACCCTATGATTTAATTCGTATAAATCAATTCCATATGTTAAATCAGCCTCTACTTGACTTTCAGATTCTTTATGTGGCACACAGAAACAGTTTGTAACTTCGACTATTCCTTTTTCCGTAGTACCTGTACATATTAATAACGTTTTTTTTGTAAAACTGAAGTATTGCTAAATTTTGTGTTTCAATAACATTATATTACAACAAATATTATGTTTTTCTATAAATGTAAAATTAAAAGTTACCTAATAATGTTCCAATAACACGATGAGATTCGGCTTTTCGGCGTTCATAAGCATCTACAATTTGAAATAGAACTACGGGATGAACTTTCACAGTCAGGTTAAGCGCCATGTTTTACACTTCTAAATATCACATATGACAAAAAAGCAAAAACTGATCACGTTACTTTTTTTAGCATAAGATAATATAAATATAGAGAGGAATATGAACTTCATATCCAAACATCTAGTGATTAAACGTACTATTTTCATTTAACAAAATTCAAAAACTAAAATATATAACTTAAAATTATTTATACTTATTTATACTTAAAATAGAACGTTATATTTCGACACTGCATAAATTAAAAGAAATATATTCATAAAGAAAATTAATTAAACCAATTTAAGTGTATTACGGTGTAAAAAAGAACATACTTCTAAATCAACATGCGGCACTCTCATGATTGTGAAAATTGTATGTATTAATCTGGTAGGCGTGATTTCAATACAAGATGCTCTTACTAGTCAAAGATAATAGTTGATACGTTTGGTACATTTAAAACACATTGCTGGCAGTGAATAACAAAAAAGAGAAGAAAGTATATTATTGATAAGAATAATACTGGGTGTGATAATGAGCCATACAATGCGATTAAAATTTACGTGAATGGAATGTATTACTGTCATGTAGTACGTACAATGACGTATAGACGTCAAGAGAATATAAAGTACTTATTTTTTTTTCGCTGTTATCATGGGTTCCAGATTGAGGTAAGCAGATACTGCATTTTCAATTCTTTTCAATGGACTTTATTTTGCGAATGTTTTTAATCTTCCATTTTATACGTTGATATCCTTATTGTACTATTGAACTGTTCCTTTTATGTAATATATAAAATAAGTGAAAGTACATTTTATCTGAAACACATTGCTCAAATGTGTTTCTCAATCAAAGTTTAATATATATTGATACAGATACTTTATTTTAAATTATAATTACAATAATGTATTGATATATTTAGGGACAATGTACAACATCTTTTTGAGTGTTTTTGTGAGGTTGCTGCACCATTGAGAGAAAAACCACCTTGGATACTACAAAAATACCCAACTTCTTTCTTAGATGAGGAAATACTTAAATCTATCCCTAAATTTGCATATCCATGTGAAATTGAAAAGTAAGTTTAATTTTCACTGTTACTTAATTTTATACATTTATTTAATGATGTCAAATTTAATTAATTATAAAATAAAATGTATTTATAATATAATGTAATATTATTGTATTTGTATATTTGTTTTAGTTTGATGGTGCAGCATTTTTCATTTGTACTAACTAGTATAGATTCAAAATGGACATTTGGGTTTTGCAGACATGATCCTAAAACAGACACAGCCCTAGTAATTTTAAGCGCACTACCATGGCATGAAATATTTTACAAGTTAGTCTGTTCTCTAATATGATAAATTAAAGAGATCTTAGATGTGAATAAGATATATACTTATACTTTTTGAATAGGCTTTTAAATAATATTGCAACTTTAATGAGCAATGGCAGTGGAGAAGATCTTTGGAAATTTCTTGAAACTGTATATAAAAGTCCAGTTCCTATCCCTGGTAGTTCTATCTCTATTCCTGTACCAAATTCTAAAGTGGTAAATAATTTAATAAATGTATTTCTCATCTAGTATATTATTCATGTTGCATACTATTAATCTTTATTAATAATTTTTAGAATTTCGTTTGTCAAAGTCCAAAACAATTTCAATTACCAAGTATACCTGAAAATGTAAGTAACAGAAAATCATAATTGTATTCTTTATGTGAATAATTTAAATAAAAATTTGTATGTATAAAAATTTTATGATTTTAGAGAAATTTAACAGAATATTATAGTGCTGTTGATTCCCATAATATGATGGTCATATTTGCTTCTATGTTATATGAGCGGCGAATTATTTTCATATCAAAACGTCTTTCAAGATTAAGTGCTTGTGTTCAAGCATGTAATGCTTTAATTTATCCCATGATTTGGCAACATATATATATCCCAGTCCTACCATTATCTTTAATTGATTATTTATTGGCACCAATGCCATTTTTAATTGGTGTACCTACTCCAACGCTTCAGGTATTTAAATAATCTCTACTGATTATAAAACAGATAATTTACATCTTTGTCTTCCACTGTTTTTGTTATGTCCTTTAGAGAGTGCGCAAGAGTGATCTTGGTCAAGTAGTTATACTGGATGCTGATATAAACAGCATAGAGTCTCCATTTCAGGATTTGGAGTCTTTACCTCAAGACGTAGTTCGTATAAAAATATGCTTTTATTTGTGGAATAACAAAATTATTTTTAAGAATCGAAACACATCTTAAATAATAAAATAAAGAGTTTCTTTGTCCCAGGTGACAAACTTGAAAAAAGCATTACGTAATAGACCTACCTTACTTGGAGACGGTGTATCGAGAGCATTTTTACGAGCATTGGTACAATTAACAGCTGGTTATAGAGACGCATTAACGTTAGAACAAGGGCAGAGTATTACCTTTAATCAGAATGCATTTGTGGAGAGCAGACCATCGTCGATGCAACCTTTTTTACGAAAAATGTTGGAATTACAAATATTTCAACAAGTATGAATAAATATTGTTTTCCTTTATTTGTAAAAAAATATTTTAAATGATATACATGACATATATAGATATGTAATAATGATAACAATTTTAGTTTATAGAAGAAAGACTGAATATGCTTAATTCAGGACTTGGCTTCTCTGATGAATTTGAAATGGAAGCCTGTAGTTATTCTGCTAAATCTGGTAGCAAATTTATGCAGCAATATCGGGAATGGACTTATGCTATGCGAAAAGAAAGTTCTGCATTTTTCCGCAGCGTAAAAGACAAGGTATGCTAATTTAATTAATTTCTCTTTTGAAATATTCTGGAGATCAGCTTTCAAATTGGAATATGTGAATCATTATTTTTTGTGTTTTTGATTGCTTTCAATTCCAGGCCAATCCAGCTGTAAAATACGCAGTTAAATCAGTAAGTTTAGTGTACAAATTAAATTAGTTCTTTGATATTATATAATATATGTTATTAGTGTTACTAATCATAAATTTTTTATTTTTATGTTATGTATGAACATATGTAAAAATAACAGCTAACAGAAATTGTCAAATACATATAGCAATAACAGCTGTAGTATTATGTTATTTATCTTTTAAACTAATTTTGTACTTTTCTATAACAATTCTATGAATTATTTTTTAGATTTAATAATTACTATTAACAAAATTTATAATTTCAGGTAAAAGATAAGGGGAAGGATATGAAAACGGCTTATAAAGGTTTAAAGTGGAAAGGTATGACAGTGTTTTATAAACTTTGTTACAAAATGCATCGAATAATATTTTAGTATAATTTTTTTCTGGTTCAAGGACGATCAAATAGAAACGATACGAGTCTGAGATTTCATCAACCAAGATCCGCGCCTAGCTCACCCACATCAGATAGAAGGCCTATTGATTTTACATCCCCGCCAAAATCGCCAAACGGTTTTACAGCTACTACTAGTTACAGAAAAGATCTTCGAATACGCAATAGTAATTTCACCGATCCGAGGTTCGCCCCTATTGTTTTATTATGCCTCTGCTGTATGAAATAATTTTTTACTAATATTATAAAATCTAATTTGTATTATTTAAATTATAGTAGGAAACAATATTCGCCATTAAGTCCTAGTTCTCCCGAAGAATCCGATTCTCCACCAGAAAGAGTGAATATTGATCTGATGCAAGAACTTCGTCACGTAATATTCCCGAATACACCTCCCGTTGATAGAACAGTAAGTATTTTTAAAATTTTTGTTTGCTATGTAAAAATACATAGAAATTTCTAGTAAGTAGTTTGCACAAATTTTTATAATTCGATTAGCATTTTAGCTTATATCAAATATTTAACATCGGCAGTGTAGAAACGTTTTTGTGTAATATCTATGTATCGTAAAGCATTGCTTACGTGATGTATATGTGTATGCAATTAGCATCACTGGCATGATAATAATTTTGGATAAATGTACATTGGAACACACATAAATCATACGCGTGTCATGCATGTAACATCTCTCAAGATATGTTAATTCGTATCATAGAAAGTAATATGATGTATCAATTTTATATTTCTATCATATTAAAGTATCACATAAGTATGAAAGATATTATTTGGTACTATTTAAAAAGAATAATTAAAAAGTATTATTTAAATGTGCATGTAAAATTAAGTATATATGTAGGTCAATATTGAATAGCATATTACATATACAGAATCATATTAAGCACTTTTTTATTCAGTAAATGTAAGAATGTTTCATGCATCACTTTCAGTTGAAACCAGTGCGCAGTTTAGACAGCTTGAGACCTGCATGGAATGGGCATATACGGCACGGCCCTCCACCTAGTACAATTGTCACAAATTCAAATGATACTTCTTCCACAAAAATTACATCCTGTACTCCACATTCCACCATCTTGATTAATTCAGTCGATCAGTCGAATATTTTGCTAAATACCAATGATATATTAAATTCTCAAACTACAAGTAATAAAATGTTTACATTTAATACTTTGGTTTCGGAACCAAATAAAGCAGAAGAAGAAACTGACAAAGTATCGCTTCTATCCGTTTCACAAAGATGTATTGATAATACTGAATCAAGTAACTTTTTACATGAAGTTCATACATCTAAATTTACAAAATATAATACTTCATTGCATTCCCGAAAAGTAGATATAAAGCAATATAACAATGATTTCGAAAATTCTACAAAAAACTCTACATTTTATATTGACAGTATTATACAAAATTATAATTCTGATTTATGTGTAAAAGAAAATGATCCCTTTGACACCAGTAAAGTATTCATTCCTTCTTACTTACAACCACCAATTTTTCAAGCTACAAATGCATCGTTCTCTGTTAATTGTTACATACCATCCCATGCATACAATAGTACATCTTGTTCTGCGTATTTGAAGGTAAACATCATCATTCATTATTTATTTTGTGGATTTATATTTGGTTTTTATAGTCATTATACAGTCATTTTAACATATATTATGCGTTTGTCCTTCCTTGTGACTGATTTGTCAAGTAATCCTCTGTTTTACTAAAAAAGTGTAATTTTTTCTTTTTTATTTCAATTTGAAGATTCTTCTTAAGAATAGATATTTTTATTTTTAACAAACCATTTTTATTCTTGTTCATAGGAATCTCCGGAAATGCCAGATTTAATTAGATTAGATTCAACCGGGAGCAACAATGATTTTGACCCATTGCTTTCCAAATCATCAGAATTTGCAAGTTCCAAACAAATGACTCAATCATTGCATATACCTGAGATGGGTGAAGGCCTTAGCAACCCATTATACCCTTACTTTCAACCATTGCACAAAAATAACGATAAGCAACAAAAATCTTCCGACAATGCCGGCGATTTGGATCTGTTGCAAGCATACGGTTTGGATTTTAATAAATTTAGTATAAGCAACGGCGATTCACCGTCGAAGAATTCTACGGTATGCAACACATCCGAAAGCAGTATTAATATTGATAATACGTTCAGCTTAGCTCTGAATGCACCTGCCATTAAGTCACAAAACAATTGGACAAAATTTGAATAAGTAATGAATTCGATTACTATTCACATATCACCATTGTATATATAATGTTAATACTGTTCTTTTGTTTTGTTATTCACATAAACATATGAATCATTGAATGCCTGCAAAAACATAGTTGTGAATAGTTTTACAGTAAAATAGAGTTTAATGAATTGTAATATCCTATCCGTTATAAAGCGGAATACGACAATTTGGCTTTGTAGCACAAATATAACATCTTATACATTTTTTATATTGAGAACTGATAGAATAAGATTTGCAATACTCTCAAATTTGATTTCGTGCAATTTCTAATCCATTAGTTCTCCAAATTCTATTGTAAATTTGTGTATGAAATTTGTTTCAATCGATATGCTTAATTAAAATAAGAAATATAACTACTATTTAAAAGCTTGATTAAAAAAAAAATAGAGGCATAGTCTAATATTATTGGGACAAATTCTTGAAACATTTAAGTTTAAATATTAATGTTAAAATAATTATATCATAAAATTATAGTAAAACAGCAAATGATATTGACAAAGTAATGCATATATAATTTCTATTATTTAACTGAACTTTTTGTTAATATAATATTACCTTCACAATTTAATTACATCTTATAAATAATTATTCTCAATATGTAATAAAAAAAATCGATCGGAACAAATTAAGTACGATTTTTGAAATTATTAGCTTATTCTTGTTAGATTTTGAATATACATATTAAATTTAATACTTGCATTTATTGGCAATGCTTTATAATAAATCAGTACAAAAAGTAATTACTTTTACAACGCCATAATTATCTATGCATACTACCTGGCTTATTTTATTTTATAAAATATTTATTTAAAAAGTTGTTAGTTACTCTTTTAAATTTATTTTCTTAGGTTACTTTAAAAAAACAAAAGGTTATTTGTAACGAAAACTATATTAATTTATAAAAATATTTGCCAAAGAATAGACAACAGAAATGCCGTTTGATAAAATATTATTTAATAAATAAGAAGATAATGGACAAATGAAATTCTGAAACCTAAACAATTTTAATTAAGTATTACATTGCTCGTAACGCTGATAATGCATCGGTGATTTGTTGCAATTCCCGTTCGTTGTTTGTTAGTTTTTCTTTGTTACTATTTTGTACATCCAAAGGTACTTTAACATTATAATCAGGAACTTCCATAGCTTGTTTGGTTTTGTGAATATTATCCTTTAACTGCTCTTCCTTTTTGCTAAGTTTTTCTAGCTCCTTCTTTGGATCAATCAAACCCTTTAATACAAACAAATTTGATACTTTAACAAAACTATCATATATTAAGATAAGTTTTTAAAACTATTTTGCTAATGATCATTACTTTTAAAAGTAGATGCACTTGAACTGTATCTGTGATAGTAACAATAGCACATCCTGTTGGTGGTTCCATTGAATTAAGTGTAGAATAAGCGAGAATTTCTATCAGTGATTGATATTCTAGAAGCTTTTTTTTCAAGTTGTTATTACTACATACAAGAAATGCTGCAGTCTTTACTTTGTTCGGTAAATTATACGTTGCACGCGCTGATCGAATATTTTTTATTATTTTATTAACAAAATCAACGTCTTTCTCTATTTCCTCATTTCTCCAGCAACACTATAATGAATATCATACAATAAAAATTTTTTTACATGAAAGAAACTATGGATAATAGTTAAAGAAAGAAATTAGTACCTCTGAAATGTCTGGATATTGACTAACACAAATACTGGGATAAAGATGTTTTTTGCGAGGTAAACGTTGATAAAGTTCTTCTGTAATATATGGCATGAAAGGACTCAACAATCTTAGCCCTACATCTAGTGTTTTAAATAAGGTTTTTCTCGCTGCATATTTTCTTTTATTATCGTTACTTTGAAATACTGGTTTTAAATACTCCTGGATAATAACATATATTAATTACTAATACTAACTTTATAAAAACAATTGTGTATGATTTTATACAAACCAAATAAATATCGCATAAATCATATAACCACAAATTATAACAAGCAGTGGTGGCGGTTGGAAAATCATATTGCGTCATTGCTTCGTTACAGACTTTTACAGCAAAACTTACACGAGAAAGCATCCAAAAGTTTACATTCGTCTCACAACGTAACTAATGACATAAAAAGTCACATCTTTATTTAAATATACATTGACTTTTAAGATTAATTTATTGGAATATTATTTACCTGTTTCCTCCTATTATTGTAATCAAATATTTTACAACCACAATGAGATAATATTTTACTTTCTTCTGCACGAAATGCAGATTGTTCTTGTTCACTATAAGATGTCATATGCTTATACCAACGATATAAATGAGGATAGTTTGTTAAATCAATACCTAATTTGATAAAAGTTTGGTAAACTTTCGTATCAATTTGCGAAGGGCTATATCCATCTAAATAAGGATAATCTGCTAAATAATTATTTAATGCGCCCTGTACACACATTTCCTTTAATGTGTTTTGATACCAATCATTTTCAGTTACCATATTATCATTCTGAATATCATTACTTGCCTATAGCAAAAAAAAATGTATAATTGGTAAAAACTTTAAAAATTCTATGAATATCAATATCAAAATAAAGTTTTACCGCTTGAATATCTTCATCATAATCGAAATTAGGATCCAGATACATCAAAGAGAATTTCATAGCGTTCCATATTTTATTGCAGAAAAATCGATATCCTTGTACGCGAAGAATGTCAAGATTAATATCACGACCTTGCATTGTATAAGCGCAAAGTGCAAATCTTAAAGCATCAGTTCCACATTCTGGAATTCCTTGAGGATAATCGCGTTTTTGTCCCTCCATAGCATAATTAAGCTCTTTTGAATCTAAATTTGAATTTAATAATTGCTTATGAAGATCCTAAACGAAAATACTGTGTAAATAACAAATACTTTGCCAGAATTCAAAAAAAGTGGAAGATGAAATATACCTCTAATGATATTCCATTAATTACATCCATAGGATCTATTACATTTCCCAGGGATTTGCTCATTTTTCTGCCATGAGCATCTCGGACCATAGCATGTAAATATACTTCTCTGTAAATGCATTGTTTTATATAACTATTTAATTATAAAAAGTCAAATGTAAGAATATAAAAGAGTACATACTTAAATGGTAATTTTCCTAATAATTTTTGACCTAAAAAAACCATTCTTGCTACCCAGAAAAATAAAATATCATGGCCAGTTTCTAATAATGTACCAGGATAAAAAGCTGCAAGTTCATTTGTCTAAAATACAATTATTTTACTTTAATATTAAATGAGTTAAATAAAATAACAAAATTCGTATATGCACCTTATCTGGCCATCCAAATATCGAAAATGGAAATAAACCCGAAGAAAACCATGTATCCAGTACATCAGGATCTTGTTCAACAATAATGTTATCTTCAGTTATACCTAACTGTTTTACAACTTTCTCCTTAGCTTCACTTTCCGAATGCGCACTTATCCAATAATCATCATCTAGCTAAGTAACATGAATTTGTATAATAAAATGCAAAACATTACAATTTGATATTCTCTGAAATTACCTTGATATTAACATTTATATTATTTATTTTAACACAATAAGCAGGAATACGATGACCCCACCATAATTGACGAGATATACACCAATCTCTTATGTTTTCCATCCAATGGTACCAAATTTTCTTATATTGATCAGGAATAATTTTTAATTCACCAGTTTTCACTGCATCTAATGCTCTTTCGGCCATTTCATTACATTTTATGTACCTAATAATGAAAAATATGAACAATTTATGTAATTTAATATAAGTAATTGACTTCATTGTATTTTAATTAATAGGAATATATAAGAATAAAATTACCATTGAGGTTTCATTAATGGTTCAATAACATCCTTAGATCTACTACATATTGGAACCATCATAGGATTATCTTTAATCTCAATAAACAAATTCCTTGCAATTAATTCTTTTATTATAGCTGCTCTGGCATGGAATCGTTTCATTCCCTAAAAATAAAGATCATTTTAATGAACATAAATTAATTTTTATAAATAAAATAAAACGTAATATTTTCACAAAAACTATGCACACCGTAAATTGTCCATAATCTCCAATAATATTCCCATTCTCATCAAAAATAGTGATAAATGGTAAATTATGTCTTTTCCCTACTTCATAGTCATTAGGATCATGTGCTGGTGTAATTTTTACAACTCCTATAAAAACCAATTTTAAACTAATGTTGTTTTAACACAAAGATTTCTTATTAGATTATTAACGCTAACCTGTCCCAAATTCCATTTCAACAAATTCATCAGCTATAATTGGTAATTTTCTATCACAAAATGGATGTTGTACATATTTTCCAATAAGATGAGTATACCTAGTATCTTTTGGATGAACAGCAACAGCTGTATCCCCAAGCATTGTTTCAATACGAGTAGTAGCTATTGCTATCTTTTGTTCAGAATTAATTACTTCATAAGCAAATAGTACTAAAACTCCAAATTCTATTTTTTCTTGATATCCAGGAATTGAAAGTAACGTTCGACCAGTTAATTCAAGTTTATCAACCTACATAACCAAATGTTTAATATGAAATGTAAACAATTAAAAAACTATTGTTTAGTCAAAAATTCTTACTTCTATATCAGATATAGCACTTTTTAATGCACAAGACCAATTGACTAATCTATTACTTCTATAAATTACACCCTCATCATGTAATCTTATAAATGCTTCTCTAACAGCATAACACAGTTTTGGATCCATTGTAAAACAAACTCTATCCCAATCAAATGACCCACCTAATTTCCTCAATTGTAAATAAATTCTGTTTCCTTTCCTAAAATATATAACTAATGTATAAATTTGTCATATTATTTTCAAACTACATATAATCCATTTATACTTACTCTTCTTTCCACTTCCAAACTTTTTCTATAAACTTTTCTCTTCCTATATCATAACGTGTTTTATGTTCTTCTTTCCAAAGTTTCTTTTCAACTACCACCTGAGTAGCTATACCTGCATGATCACAACCGGGATTCCATAATGTTGTAAGTCCTTTCATACGATTCCTTGTAAATTATAAAAATATGTTGTATAAAATTATTAACTACAAATGATTAGATAGTAATTCACAAGCAAAACAGACTAAATTATTTTTATAAATTACACATTTTTATATAATAGTTCAAGCATTATTTTACCATCTAGTAATAGCATCTTCTATAGCATTAGTTAAGGCATGTCCTAGATGAAGAAATCCAGTCACATTGGGAGGTGGTATTATCATAACAAACTTCCCCTTAGGATTTATTTTTAATATATTCTTTCCCTGTAATAAATGATAAAAAGAAAATATATAAAAATTATAAAATGAAATGAAAAAAACCAATTCTTTATTAAGACATTTTAAGTACATACACCATATTCAGGTTTAAAAAAACCCTCTTTTTCCCACCATGCATACCATGCAGCCTCAACATATTTTGGACTATATGCATCTGGCATTGCACATGTAACATCTTTTTTGTCTCCTATAGGTGTATTTACCATATATACTGCTGATTCTTTGCATTCTTTCTTCTTTTCAATATTCTAACAAGTAAAATAGTTTATAGCTTAAACAAAAATTAGTTAATAGGAAGAAATATGAATTGCATAACTAATTTAAAAATAAAAGCCACATGGATAATAAAAAAATTAACAATTAAAAATAAAGGAAAACAAAAAATTTTAACACTCTTACTTCGTTCTTTTCTTTTACTTTTAAAGTTTTATCATTTCCTTTCTTTTCTTGTTTTTGTTTAAATTTTTCTAACTTTGCTTGTTTTTTTGCTTCTTTCTGTAATTGTTTTGCACTTTTCTGTAAGACTTCAGTCTCTCTGTTAATTTCATCGGTTTTAATATCAATCATTTTGCCAATTTTATTTTACACTCTTTTTAAATATTTAGTTATTAGAATAAATAAGCTGATGACACACTAGAGAAAGTTATATCAATCGCACGCTTTCTCTACACCATCCACTTGATGCAAATTTATAACCGATAAATATAAAGAAGAGATTCATTGCTGTGGCAAACAGTGAAGTATTATATTGTATTTCTGTGAACAAACACGAGATGGCATGAGATAAAAATTAAATAGGCTAGGTAATAAGCTAAATAGGTATAGGTAAATATTTCTACGTAACTAAAAAAACAACAGTAAAAATCTTAAAATCCCTAATAAAATATATGAAATCATAGTCGATTGAAATATTAAAGAAAATTATGCTCATGTTATAGACATATATAGAACTCAAATCATCGTAATCCTTTCGCCATTTTAATAGTATACATTATACTATATAATCACAGTTATAAAAAGAATTATTAAAATGATACAAATAAAGTGATGTAAAAAATTGTCTTCCTTTTCTTTCCTGATACTATTGTATTTCATTATTCTGTAATCCTATGCTATATGAACCAGTAGAATTATACATTCATTATAATTATATTATATATTATATTATAATGAGTTATTTCATTATTATCTTTTTTCATGTCATTAATTATTACATTTCTTCAATAGCTACTATGGATATAGTTAGGTTTCGACTATGATTATTTTATGATTCAGCTGTTAATATCATGTATTGTATTTTTACGTACGTGTTGCTAAGCAACACAATCTTTAGCATAATAATATTCCATTACTCGGTAACATCAGAAAAGTTTCATTAATTGCTTTACTAGCAATTAAGTTATCCAATCTATCACAAGAGCTTCAACCAATCGTTGAAACGTAGTATTGAACTTAACAACCCTACATGTACCTACAATTAAAATTACAACATATTAAAATATTTAACATTAGATGTACAACAGAATAAACTATTTATTTTTAAAAGTTATCATTTATTTAATTTATAAAATTATTAATTGTATTTGATATAAATTTTATTTTGTATTCATTTTTCTTCAAATTGTAATAGCATTTGTATTTATTCAACTCTATCTTTTGTTGTTCATGCAGAGCACATGTACTTACCGGTTCATGCATACAAAATAGTAACCTGCGTAATGTTACACATGCGAAAAAATTAGTGGAAGATTGTTATACAAATTTAAATATTAATTTATAAACCGATTTTATTTTTTTAATATTAAATTTTTAGCAAGAAAAGAGAAGTTACAATGGATCGTACAAGTACAGGAAATTCATTAGGAAGAAATTTAATGTCTCCGCGGAAACGAATGTCAATTGTTCAGTCTTTAAGGAAAAATAATTCGTAGGTCTCTTTTAAATATTTTAAATTCAAATTAATGAAATGTCAGTTATAGATTAACATTTCAATAAATCTTTTATTTTTATAGAACAATAAGCTTATCTGGACGATCAAATCAGTCCGTACAAATAATATGTAAAACACTGAATCATGTGGTAGAAAGTTTCGGTTTTTCTTTACCTGTACTTGTTACAGAAGCTTTAACATTTGTAGATAAAAATACTGCTGTTAGTGTTAATATTTCAATAGATGGTTGGGCTTGGCTTGTTTGTGGTCGCAGACTACTTGTTTGGCAATGTAAAACTACTATCCATGATTCAAAACAAAGAAGAGCCTTTAAAAGCCAATGTCGCGAATTATTGTTACCTCAAAGTGATTTAGCTCATAAAGCAGAATGCATAGCTGTATGGTTACCTTCTGGCTATCAGGTATGAAAATTATTTTTTTAAATTAAATAAGAACAAAATGTTATTAATTTTTAATTATTTTTATCATTAGGTGCCTAGTTGTATGGCTGTTTCTCCTGAAGGTATTGTACGTTTCTGGGCTAGTGTTGCACATGAAGGATCTTCTGTAGAAACAAGTGCAGAACTTGCTGGACAGGAAGTTAATTGTCTTACATATATTCCTGGTCATGGTTGTATTTTAGCTACAACTACATGTACAGTAGCATTGTTACAACCACAGTTTGTTGCTGGAAAAAACAGTGTTACTTGTCAGGTTCTTAGAACAAGTCAAGGATGGTTAGGGGGTATAGGGCGCAAGATGACTTCTCTTATCTTTGGTGCTATACCTCAATCCCCAGTTATAGAAACAGTAAATTTCATGTCAAACTTTTAGTAGGAGATATGATATGTGAAATGTAAAATACAACGGATTTGCTTTTGTTTCATAGAAGTTAGTAAAAGTCACTTGCACAACCTTAGAAGACAGGGGATCAAGGGTTCTCATTTTAGCTGGTTCATCTTTGCAATATTGGTCTTTTCTTCATAATGAACAAGAGAAAATGGAGTTTGATGAAGATATTGGATATATTATTTCACAAACTTTCCAGCGAAAAATTTGGGTATATTTATTATCTTATGTATATACAAACAATAGTATATTTCGTTACTTTAAGTTATTTTATTTTATTTTAGGGATCAAGTGCATGTAATCCACAAAATATAGAAACTTGGTTGATTGATATGCAATCATGTAATGAAGGAATAGTGTTTTTAATGGCAGCTCATTGTGTTGATGTATCACCTCTTATTGAATTTGCACTTGGTAAAGATTAAAAAAATCTGGATAATAAATTATTTTATTACATCTTTTTGTCAATAAAATAATTAAATGTTATAGGTTTGATACAGCTATCTGGTACAACATTAATAAATACATTTAAATGGTTTATACCAGTTAAAATTGATTCTATTTCATATCATAATGATATTGAATCAACTTTAATTTCTTACCATTTTATATTATGCAGTTGGGAAGCAATCATATACAATCAGTATGAAGTTCTTGTAGTGAATTGTAAGTTAGATTTTCTTTATTTCAAACATATTTTCTTTGTATCTTCTTTCATTTAAAAAGAAAAAATATTTTAGGTACATCTGAGCATGAACAAGATAAAATAGATTTAGTACGAGGTGGAGAAGACAGTATCCTTGGCGGTGCATTGTGCACAGGAACTCCAGTTTTGTTCACTAAAAATTTTGGATTAATTTCTATTATTCCAACAGATTTTATATCGCAAGATTTTAATGTGTTTGTTTTTGTTTTATGTATAATTTGTTAAAATTAAATAATTTAATGATGAATAACATCTATCATTTTTTTAGGAGTTACACAGATAATGTCAATACAAATACAGACTATAATTGTCGATCTAGCTCAGTTGCACAAAATTTTACTAGTCTTATTAGTAATGAAGAAGTTCAAGATATGTTCTATAGTTCTGATAATGCTACACAATTACGTGCTGCATTTCTTCTTAGTTTACGACAAAATAAAGTAAGTTTGTTTTATATTGTAAAACATTATTATAAAAATAATCTTGATGACTGCGGAAATAATTATTCCCTTGTAGGTGCAGTGTGATGAAATTTTATCACAACTCTTTCCACTACAAGAAGAAACAGTAATGGATATAGATGCTAATTTCGATATACTAATTTTGAAAGTTGCTAAAGATTTAATAGATGATTATCCAGCAAATGATCCACGTTGGTCAAATCACAGAGACTTATGTAATTAAATTTTTTACTTTTATATCATATATTTATTTATACACATATATATTTATTTTTATTTAGTATACTGTTTTTAGCTATGACAATAAATGCAGTTACTTCTATGCAAATACCAAATCAACTGGAAGGAAAACAAAAAGCCCTTGATTTATTTATTACATTTCTAAAAGAATATGAATTATGGAACAGAGTAAGTTGATTATATATTACATCATGATATTCTAATTACATATATAAATTAAGTTAATACGTGATTATTAAATAATATTCTTTGATTCAGTTCTGTGCTGTTACACACAGAGGAATAATTATGTCTACACCACACATTCTAGGAGAATATGCAGAAAAAATAATTGCAGCACTAACTATATATAATCTTCAAAATAAGTAAGTATTTTGATATATGTATTTTCACAAGTTTTCTTCATGATAATGATTTAAATTTTATTTTACATTATTTTAAGATACCCAGATATCATGGATATGATAATAGAACAAACTTTAAGCCCTGAATTATATGTTTCTAATGAATTAACGGCGCGTGATATATTTTATCGAGAAGTCAGTACCGTACATCGTTTTCTTCCCACTTTAGTGAACAATGCATCGGAAGTAACTCAATCTGAAAGACCTGTTCAACAAGTAGCGTGTTATATTATGCAAGTGAACGCTATATTATTAGTAAGTTTGTACCCAATATGATTTTAACAAAGAAATATGTAAGTTAATATTGAAATATAATTAACTACATGTTGATAATAGGGTATACTACACGAAGTGGTGAAATATCGCCAACATAATGCTGATCGATTTGCTCCTGTGAGATGTTCGAACAGTATAAGCGAGTATCTTCCATGGACAGCGGCAGTTGGGAAACAAGGACTGAGAAATTCTCTTACTACAATGGTTAATAATTATATAATAACAGTTTTTTGAGCTAATTACTAGAAAAAGTTTTCATCAATATCATATGTATATTTCAGTATAATTTAACTCTTAAACATGGTATAACTGGAACCAATGATTCGACAGTAAGAAACGAATTATATGAACAATTAGTAAGTTACATAGATCTAATATTAGATGGCAGAAAATGTCATTTAGAAAGTGTTAGGGGTACAGAAAAGTTTGAAATACTTTTGAAGCAGTATGAGACGGATCGAATGAATCTAATACAACCACTAAGTATATATTTCTGATTAAATTAAATAATTAATTAAATAGGAAAAAATATTTATATTGAATAATTTATAGTAAAGGAAGAACAGTACGATAGTGCTGCTATGTTAGCTGAAAAATATTGTGATTTTGCATCCCTCATTCAGATTTGTGAATTAACTAATAATAAAAGTCGATTGGATAGATATATAAAAAAATTTGCAGCTCAAGATTTTGTAGGATTTCTATTTTCATGGTAAGTTTGTTGATAATATAACAGTAAAATATTTTTATTTTTATTTGTATTATAGTCATTTTTAATTATAGGTATGTGAAAGATGGTCGACAAGGTCAGTTAGTAGAAAAATGTAGACACGGTGGTACTATTGAATTATCTGAAAAGTTAGCAGAGCATCCAACTCTATCATGGGTGCAATCTGCTCTTACAGACGATTTACGCTTTGCTGCTAATACACTTCACTCTTTAGCAATTCAAGAAAAAGAATTAGTAACACGCAAAAAGGTATAGATTTATTACATTTTATCTTTTAAGCTACATTTTTATTTATGAGTTAATCATTTTTTTTACAGTCTATGCTTTCTTTAGCAAAATTGGCTCTTCTTACTTCAGATGATCTAGAAGAGGAAGTGAAAGACTGTGTAAAAAGAATCAACAATGAACTAGCATTGATAGCTCATCAAGAAGACTTACCAACTCAAGTACTTACAACGTATGGTTATGATGTAGAAAAATTAAGAGTATTTACACCAACAGAGTTAATTACGGTACTAATTTTCAATTATAAAATAGATTTATATTATAAAATAAGTAAAACTTGATATAAATACTAGTTATATAACTGATATAGTTATACACATCTGAGGATAATGTTGATGTAAATGAGTATGACTTTAAGAAAGCTCTCGATTTGCTCCAATACGTGGAGCAAGAAGATGAAAAAGTATCATTGAAATTAAAAATTTGGGCACGAGCTGCTAAGCGGGATCAATGGGATATTATAGGAAAAAATCCTGAACAACAAGTACAAGAAACGATATTTTTCAAGTTAATGGATCTCGCACATTTTATGGGTATATTATTAATTATTGGTTTGAAAAAATAATTTAAATTAGATAAAAAATTGTTTCTAATAAAATATGTTTTATTTCATTTGAATGTAGGTGGAGAAATAAATGAATTCCTTCCACCAGTTGATATGCTTTTCGTAGAACCTGAATTGGGAAATCTTGCCGCATCGAGTAATTTTCAATTTCTAATTAAATTCGTATATGAGTATGCATATAGCAATTATTAATCTACCTGAATTATTGTAAGTAAAAACAAAATTTGTATTTTTTTAAGTAATAAATTTCTACAGAATACATTATACTTTCATTGGTAAAATATAAAATTGCATAGTAACAAAATTACGTAAGTATTTATCAAAAATTGAAAACTAACTTTATATTTAAATATAAAGTTTACACAAGTACTCGAAGTGTAAATAAGGCTAACATATTTAATGAGATCAGTATCATATTCTTATTTGCAAAATTATCATAACGTACAATTTGTTGATTTGTTCGTATGATGTATCTTACTTGATCCGGTGTTTTACAGTCTATTTCTGAAATTTTTATTATATTAGAAGTTTTTTATTATATTGTTCATAACAATAATTACCTGCGCATTTATATAAGGAAGTTACATTTTGTATACGAAGATAAAGATTAGGACAAGGCGTGGTACTAGTACACCTTAAGTGGTCAGTTAATGTAATTTCTTTGTAACCAGCCAATTCTGTACAATGCAAATTTGTTTTGTCATTGGATTCAAATCCCATCCATAAACAAGCTTTCATTGTGCCATAACCGAAAGTGTGAATCTACAAAATTAATATTCCAATAAAAATGAATAAAAATAAAAGTTTATGAGATAGTCTGTTTCTTAAATACAAACTGTAACCAGTATTTTCTTCATATTTCGTCTCCAATGTGAATGTATTTTATAGGTAATAGATTTTGAAGGACTTATGTAATCTTCCATTTCGGAAATAAGAGTTTTCGAATTATTTAGAGGTATTGCAGGTCTCAATGTTCGTGGAACTAAAAATTTACAAAAAATAATATTGTATATATTAAATATACGTCTATGGTAGGATATTAATTACTTTTATAACAACACATACCTTTGGATACATATTGAATAATAGCATCAATATTGGAAATTTGTATTATATAATCTTCATCTGATAAAACAAATGATTTAAATAATTGGGCATTATATTGCGATACGTAATATATAAAGTAAACATCTGTAAATTAAAAAAGTTTATTGAAATTAATTTATATTTCAAATTATTTAATTTATATTTAAAATTTGTATATTTACCTGGATGATTGTATTTTAACTGACGCAATAACGTTATTACAGTTTCTTTTTCATGATTGGGTATGTACCTTAATGGAATTAATAGTATAATTACCTGACCAAGATTTCCAATTATATGATTTTTATAATTGTACTCCCAAGTTTTATTTAAATAAGCAGATATCGTTTCCAAAACACGCGTATAATTGAATTGCATAGGCCCTAAAAAAATATCGTTGATAATTATTTAAACGTTAAAAGTAAATAAATATTGTTAATAACATTTGTTATTAGTAGTTAATAAATATTTGTATAAAGTATTAAAGTTTACATGTATCATTAGTAAACTTATTTAATGCTTGGAACGCGGTTGACGGACTGTTTGTAACATTTAATAACCATTCTCCTGTAGTACTGTGTATAATTCCTATTTTTGATCCATACATCGATACATCTAAATCTTGTATTAGAATCCTAAAAAGTATCATTTAATTAGAAATACAAATATGGAATACAGGATTATATTAGTATATATTATAACTTACGCAAGGAAATCTATCGTATATCCTATCGACCAAGCACCATCAAACACAATTAATGCTTCAACTTGGGGTTTATTTATTTCATAGCACGGTAATTCAGGAAATAAATAATCTTTTGCGTAGGTATAAAATTTTTCGGTTGCAAATTCAACCATTCGTTGAAGTGCTTGTGGAGAAATGTATGCGATGCTTTTACGGTAAGCTAGCATTTGAGCTATTGCATAAGTCTATTCCAAACGATATTTGCAAATTAAGATACAGTTTTCCTATAATTTTAAAAATGATTATGACTGACCTGTTCATTTAAGATAGTCTTTGGCAGTGCATAAAAAAAGATTTGTCCTCGATTGCAAGCTTTCACGTTTGTATTAAGTGTGATACCTTCATATGAATAATACATTTCTAAAATTTGGCTAAGTCGAAGACTATAAAAATCTTGAATCCAAGTCTGCAAATAACTTGCAATAATAATTCCTGAAATATATTATAAATAAATAGTTACTAAATATTTTAAATCTATTTAATACTTTTATATCAATTTACCATCAATGCCTCCTATTAATTCAGCTCGAGTTGCATGAAAATTTTCATCTGAATTTAAAAGATAATAAATAGATGGATACATTATATTCTGCCAAAAACCTGTTGCACCAAGAGTCATATTATTTCCTAGTAAAGGCCCCTGGTACACAACCATTTCTGCTAATTCACCTAATTAAATGGCTTTTTTTTTTATTCAAAATGGCACATAACAAAAAATAAATGTTAGCACAATAATATTTTCTACCTGCAATTGTTGTTAACCATATATTATCAATTTTTACAGATGATGTCATTAAAGCACTGTACCACATAGATGGTTTATGACTCATATGACTTCTTGGCAGAACAAAATCGATCTCTTCTTCATCATATTTCAAATTATATATATTTGTAGAGTTCATTTCTAATTGAAAAGAAGTATTATTATGTGATACTTTATTACAAAAAAGTATAGTAATGCTATACCTGGATGAGATATTTTTAAACTTGTAACTAACTGGTTTACAGCAATGTTTTGATGTTGGAGAGATGCAGCTATTGCTCCTATAATTATTCCAGGAGCAACAGTACCATATGGTGTTAGAATTACTCCTTGTTGTCTTGGACAATTCCACATATCAGTAAGCATAATTTTATCTAAATAGTAATTTTTTAATCTCATTATTTTAAATACCTTTTATCTTCTTTAACAATTACCTGTTAGTTTTTCAGTTTGTTTGTAGTCAGTAATTTGACTACATGATTTGTATGTGTTTTCATTGTCAGGCCTTAAAATTGTATTTGAAATAGCCTGGTGAAGTATACAACGTTCTTCCTGTGAAAGTACATGTACTGGTAAAGCTTCTATTTTGCCTGGAATTAATTCTTCTATCAATTTGTGTTTAATACGTTGTGTTCCAGTCCCACTAAATGGAAGTATATTTTCAGTAGCTTGAACATTTTGTTGGTATTCAATGCCATCAAATTTAAATCTATAATTTGTAAAATACATTTATTATATTACAGTAAAGAAGTAGATAGTAGATATTAATTGCTATATGTAATAACCTGTGTAATATTGATGAGGACATTATTTTCATATCTGTTGTTAAATAAGAACATTTTTCCATCTTCCGTATTATATCTACTAGTATGCGCAAATTTAACGGTAATCGAAAATTTAACGTGACATTGTTTTTATAACATTCTTGAAGTGATTTCGGTATAGATGTTTGTGACCATATTAATTGTAATTCTGTTATTAAAAAATATTTAGGATAATATTATAATTTATTTTTATAATCAAACAATTTATTAATATATCTTATTACAATTTAGAAGAACTTACCACAATATATTATCAATAATACAATTTTATTAATTGCCATCATTTTATTATTAGAAATCCATACTGTTATTGAAAATCTGATACTTATATTCTGCTATTCATATCTATTTGAATGATTCACTGTCATGTACAAATGAAAAAAAAACTGTGCTCTATTTAAAACTTGATAAGATAATAGGTGATAGAAATATTTAACTTTTCAAAATCGAATTCCAGAATTCATAAAACTGTATATTACTATTTATTTTGGTCAAGATATTTTACTTTAAATATTACCCTAAATTTAATTTATAAGAAAATTATTATATTACTTTAATAAATATTTATTTAAGTGTACAAAAAATATAATGATATTTAATTTAAAAAGATGCATAATAAGTACAAAACAACAGATACGATTATTTAATGTAGAATGTTTATCAGTTGATTCTTTCTAACATATTTGGAGTTTTAGAAATACCTATTCCAATAAAGATACCTGTAATAAAGTGGGGAGTTTGTTACTCATGATGTATCATATTATCTTATCTGTTTAGTGGTGATAGGTTTCACTATATCTCTGGATAGGCGTGGTGTTGTACTTTGCTGAATGGAATTGAAGGGATATCATATATTCCTATATTAAAAGTGGTTAAAAATTATTTGAGGTATGAACTTTATAAGTTTTCAAATATAATTAAATGTCTCATAATTATTCTTTTAAATTAAATACATATAATAATCAAATATAATATACATGTTATATTTTTTTATGTTATATTACTTTGTATTAATTACCATCAGATTCTGTCTCCTAATTTGTAAATTATTAAATTACAAGAATTTAAATATTAATTATGTTACTTATTTTTATTTTGTTGCAGCAAAATGACAATATTTTTGTATTTTCTTATTTTTATTATATTAAGTAAGTATATTTTCATGTTTAAATTATTATAAAATTAAAATTAATATAGTTTGTTTTAAAATTTGATTATTCTATATTCTTAGCTGTGCATGCACAGGAAAATGCACTTAGAAATCTTCCACCGTCTTTACGAGAGTGTTACGAGAACAAATATCTTTTGGAAAGAGATAATAGATTGCCTCATACTTTAAATACGTTTATTGCCATACTTCGTAAAATTGAAAATACAGAGGGTCTTAATATGGATATGAGAAGTTTGTCTGTTGCACTTTTGCATCGGTAAGTTCAACATAATTTTAAAAAATAACAATATCAATTGAAAAGATTTATTCTTTAATTTTATTAATAATTTTATTAATATCTAAATTATAGTTTCCGACAAGATGGTATTGCTCCAAATCCTGATATTCCTCCTCAAGATGGAATATCACCCTATGCGCCAAATACCTATCAATTTTATCGTTTTGCTCAAATGCTGCATCTTATCCCTGGAAATGCTATTATGTTTCCTAATAATAGTATCACAGACGTTGAAAGAGTATGTATGTAATTTAGACTCTTCTTTATATTTTATTTGTGTTTGCTTAATGCCTAATTATTACATTGCAGTGTACGTTACATTTCATGTTATCGAGTAGCGTTGAAATTTTTGAAAGAGGAGACGAAACAAAAGTTTGTAGATTTGCAGATACATATAGATATCCAAGAAATATTAAGAATAAGAATAAGATAACGACTGAAAGTGCTGTTAATGATGTAGAAATGTTGTCATCTGATGAAATGTAAGTATAGAAAAGTTATATAATGTGATCAATATAAGAAATAAAGTATCGTTTTGATATAGAAAAAGTATGAGTCACCACAAAAACAAAGGTGAACAGTTTACAATTGATCCAAGCTGGTTGTATCCTGAATTACCACCTAATCATCCAGATAGCGCACGGATTTCTAAACCACCTCAAAGTAAATGTCCTATAGAAAATGGCGTTGTAAAAACTCCGTAAGTTTATAATTTACCGAAAAATTGTAAAATTAAATAGTTAGACAACTTTAATTAATTATTCTATTGAACATCTTTAGATGGGGTGCAATTTCTTTTGGTACAGTGCTTGCTGGAATAGCTGCAGCTATGCAACCAGAAACAACCATGCTTTACAATTTGCAACCGGATATTTTGGAAAATAATAATACGCATTTAGCAAGACTAACTTTAGATAACAAATGGCTTGCTACTCTAGCTGGTAATATTAATTTTTAAAAATATAAATCAATGATAAATTATTTGATAAAACATATAATGTTTATTATTGAAATTATAGGAGATTTAGCAGAAATAGCTTTAAGACTAGGCCCTTTAAGAGGTGAACTTAGTGTTGGAGTGACTGGTAATTGGAATTCTACTGCTTTGCCACGATGGTATTTCTTGAAGTCTAATGATAAATATGAGATGACAACAGCAGAAATTAGAGGAGATTTAGATGGCTTAATTTTGGCCAATGAAATTAATAAGTGGTATTCTAAAATTTCTAGTTTAAGACTTTCGCAGGTTTTTGATATGTACTATAGTTCACTAGGATTCTTTGATTCCTCCATTAAAGCTTGCAATCGTAGGACTCTATTCACATCTGTTGCACCAAATCAGACAATGGTTGAACAAGTAAACTATTTAAATATTTTATTGTTGAAATGCTTAATTATAAAATAGAAGTCGTTTTTCATTATTATTATTAATTTGCTCAGACATATAGTGCTGCTTTATTACTAGAACCAGATCTATCAGAAGCCACACTTGAGTCTACAGTAATAGAAAAATTTTCAGTGCAAGCAGTAAACCAATTAGTAAAATATGTGCGTAAGTATTAATAATGGGATTTCATATGAATGTTACATTAAAAATAAAAAATTCATTCGAGTTAATTATTTTTATAGCTACATCTATGAATAAGGATCCTTCATGCACTGAGAAATTATACAATTTCAATCAAATGTCTGTCGATTTGACAATAGTTTTAGATACAAATTGGGTATTTACAGCAATAAAACCTATTCTTGCATATTTACTGGAAAACATAGACGTAAATCAATTTAACTCTAATTTTACATTAATAAATGGTCATGATGGAATCCCAATAATTAATAGCACTTCTAACATTTTGGATTTTTATGCATATAATTCATCCCATTATGAAAATAGTATGTATTAAGATAGAAATTAACAATGAACAATAAATTGCAATATTATTACTATTACAACATAATATTTTTCAGTTACACACGGTTTTAATTTGCCTAAATCACTTAAGGAATTGGAATTATATTTAATGAATAAACTTAATAATGAACGTGGCCGTGTAGGTGGGGCACGTGCTGATGTTGTTTTAATTATTTCACACAATTTTGATATATCCCAAAACGATAAGGAATATTGCTTGCAAACTATATTGCGAATGCGAGAACATATTCCAGGTAAACTATTTTATACTGCTTTAATGAATTTTCAGTTATAGAGTATTTGTACAGTTCATTATTAGCAATTCTTTTTCAGATACAACGCTACTTGTTACGACATATGGATCCAAAGACACATGGTCTGATTTAGTGCAGAACCGTGTAACACATCTATTTTCTATTAACATCGGAGACACGGAAGAAGCTTTAAAACCGATAACCGATATAGTTTCAAGAATAAAGCAAGGTAAAAGAAATAAATGCAACTATTTCATCATTTTTCTTAATGTCCTTACTATTCTTCTCAACAAGATAAAAATCGAAGAATTATAATAATTATAACAGTTATAATAAAGTAAAAATTCAGATAATACTCGATAATGATTAAAATTGTACCGTTTTTCAGTCTGATCTTAATCTTTTCATATATCAATTAAAAAAATAATTATTGTAAAATGTGTTATAGTTCCCAAACGCTTATTTAATACACAGTGTGGATCAGATTTTGTTTCATCTGGATCTTCACTCCCATATGATGATTATGTTATACCAAATGGTATTAATTTTTATAAATTACACCCTAATTACTTTTTTAATGGCGCAAATACGGCAACAATAAAAGTGAGTTTTTACCTCCATAAATACTTATTTCAAATACGTGAAATATTATAATTTCATATTTTACATTATATTTTCAGATTCAAAGCTCTGATTCGAATAATTTAATTGTATGTTCATCACGACAATCATTATACGTTAATACAACGGAAACATCAAAGTCATGTGTATCAATATCCAACAATGCTCACAGTATTACAGTGTCTTGTGCTAATGCTGCTGTTATTCATGACTGTTCGCCACTTTATATATCAGTTGCCTCAAACTCTTCAAGTACTTCCTACCAATGTACTGGTAAATATGTTAATTTAAATAAAAATCACACTAAAATAACTTTATCAGTAGTATTAATATTAGCTAATATTTTCTTTTTAGATCGCCGGGTTTGTAGATTTCCCATTTTGATGAAATATACTATATCTTATGAAAACATGGTATGTATTAGTGGGGCAACCAAAATCGCATTTAATTCTTTTATTTTAATGATAGTTTTAATTTTATTTAATTATATATAATTATCGACAAGTTTTATATATGAATTTAATGACAAAATGACTATTATATATATAATAGGCGCGACTGATAGGCACTCATAAAATCAATCGAACCTAAAAAAACGAGTATTTCCATTTCTGAAGTAGTAATATGAGATATATGGAAATTGAGCATTTAAGAATTAATCAATATTGTACGATGACAATTTGGAATAAGTTTTTCGATTACTAGATATATTTGACAATGATTTATGAAAGATTAAAGTTCTTTTAAATGTTTGAAATATATAGAATTTGTTATTCGTAAATCCATAGCAAACGGTATTATTTCGACATTAATCAAAACCGCGGTTTAACACAATAATTTACGAATATGCTATATTGCTCGCGCCTACTATAAATTTTATAAACAAAGTTCAAGTTATTATGGAAAATTTTAAAACAAGTGTGTTCATTTTTGTAACGATACGTCGTTCAAAAATATGAACTTATTGTTTATCAATTAAATTGTATGCGATATGTTGTATCATAAAAAGTAATTATATAGATAATGTTTTTATACAACAAATTGAAATAAAAATTTATACATCATTTTTGTAAATAGTATAATATCATTTATGATATGGAAAATATACTATGTTTCAAACAAAAGGTTTACAAAGAGTAACTGTATGATCTATCCCACAAGCAACCTTTTTCACTTGTGCTCCTATGTTTACCTATAATATAAATTTTTATTTTCTCTTGTAATATTGTGTTTTGATGGCAAATAAAATCATCCTACCTTTAATGGAAAGTATTGATCTTTACAATCTCCTAATCCTAAAGATCCAAATTTGTTACAACCCCACATATACATATCACCTGTATTGATCACAGCTGCAAGATGACTCATGCCACAATATATTTTTATTACCTAAGAAAAAGTTATGTAATTAAATTTTTTTATTTCACTTTATATATATATTTTTTTTAGTCTTAAAGTAAACTTACTTTTGTATTTTTCTGGTATGCATTATTTCCAAATAATACAGATGGAATTAAGGTCGGTTGTAGTACTTTCTGAACTTCAGGACCCAAACCCAGAATACCATAACCCCACACATAAACATCGCCTACATCTAATAAATACACATATACAAATTATTACAATACACAATTATACAAATAATTAAAGAAATACTTACTGTTTAGGACCATACAGAAGCAACCACCACAGGCAATGTCTACAATATGACCTAACTGTTCCAATGCACGTATCTCTGTAGCTATATTTACTTGTTGATTTTTATCTTCCAGAAGCAATTGTGCATATTCAGAATTACCCCAACCAAATACCTTTCCTTTATCTACAACCACACGTACAATTATATAATATTTAATTACTATCTATTTTTATACAAAATAAGGTCATGGAATTTATTATAGTATTAATACATGAATATTGCAGATACCACTGAGTGCTAATACACAATCTGCAACACATGCAACTTTTATAATATGTTGCCCAGCTAAATCTCCTTTTACTAAACTTGGCCTATGTTCATTTCGGTAATGTGCTAATCCAGTTTGTCCATCTGCACCCCAACCAAAAGTATAGACTTCACCAGATTCTGTCAAGAGTATGCTATCATATAGCAGTAAGGGAAGATTCTCAAATATTGTAATAATTTATTTAATAAGTATTAAAAGTTTGTGTACCTATGATCTTGACCAGCTGTTACAGCTTTTATCTTTTTTTCTTTAATATTAGGTATATGATAAACAACTCTACTTTTCTGATATTTTTCATTTAATATTATAGGACGACCGCACTGTCCATATGCATTGTTTCCTAATGTGAATAAACCTTCATTTGTTAATACTAATAAATGTGCCCTTCCAGCTGCTATATCTAGAACTTTAGCAGAGCTTCTAATTGGTAAATTAATAGGTCTTGGCTCAGTTATTAAGCCATTAGTGAATTTTTTATCCTTCTCATCGAAACCTATTAGTATATTCAGAATTAGACTTTTAATATTCTATTAAATTTTGGAATAGAAGTTAAATTTTAATATGACAGACTTTTTGTGAGAAGTAGTTTAAAAATAATTTAAAAATAATAATTTTCTTACCAAGCTGGGAATCCGTATTGATTCCACTTCCATATAAAATATTTTGATCATTGGATCTTACAGCAAAAGCAGTAAAACCATAACCACAAGTTATGTTTGTTATATCATGTTTCTCTCCAAAAGCTAACCTTTTAGGCTTTGGAATGTAAGAAACACCATTTTCATACATTGTTGATTTTAACGTACCAAGAGCACCGTGATCTGCCAAACCCCAAACATATACCCTGTGATCTCTTTCGTTACTTACTGGATACTGAAAAACTATGTAAATATTACAAATTAAACAAAAAATTTGATACTTTTTCAAGAATTTATTTAACTTTTTATATTCTTTTACCTGGTAACGTTTTCAAAATTGGTTTCTTATTTTCAATTTTGTTAAGCTGTATAATTCTACTCGGTTTTTTTACACTATTTTTTAAATTTGTTTTTATTGTATTAAACATGGTTATTATATTTTCTGTTTAAAAAGTTTTGCAAATTTGTCATATAAACATGAAAAATATACGCTTTAAATAAATTTCATTCATTAATTAAATCATTAAACCTTCACTAAATTTTACAAATTATAATGCGAGTTTAATATCAGTTATCTTCAGTATATTAATACAATATGAAACTTGCTAATAGCAGATTTGAGTTTCTTATTTTTTTTTTTTATAAAACTAAAGGTACTATTTTATGTACAGCGACTACTACATGTCAATGACATCAAGCGCGGATAATATAAATAAGAAAAGAATTACAGTTTGTGAAAATTCCAATATATATTTTATAAAGGTATTATACAATAAAAACAATTAAAAATGAAATAATTTGAATGAAATTTAAATTTTTATTATGTTGCATTTTATATATTTTTTTAAATGAAAATAATACATTATTTAATAAATAAAAATATGTTTTAAACTATGATAAAATTTTACATTAAATTTTTATTAACGATACAATGACTATTTTAAAATATGTAAATGGAGAAATAATTATATCGTTTTTTAATTAGAGATGAATTTATCTTATATTTAAACAATAGACGATAGTAAAGATCGCAGTATGGAAAACAAGATCGAGACATTTCTATCGGTGTATTCGCGTGGATAAGGGTCAAAGGAGAGGAACTATGATTATTTCTCGTGATGCACCTACATCGCGGATGAAAATAGATTTTTAGTTGTGAAGTCACACAGATGCTCTAGATATAATTCGTGGCAATTCCGTGAGTGAATTGGCAGCCATTTTTAAACTGCTTACTTAGTATAATAAAGAAAGGATATGAATAATGAGAAATCAGATCGCAAGATAGTTATATGTAAACGCGTGAGATTAAATGTAGTGTGATCGACTGTGAAGAAAGAAAAAGACAATTCGGCATTTGTTGAAGTGCGAATATTCGTTTCGAGTAGACGGTGCTCGAGCGAATACACTTCTTCCCCGTGAAATTGATGAAATGGTGAACTGTCAACACCTCTCTAACATGAGAATATGAATATAATTTGAATTACCATAAAGAATAAGAATTAGTCCGTTTGAAAAGTAATCGTGACGATTATAACAGGAAGAAATAGTTCGAAGCCGAAAGGCCCCGGCTAAGAGCGATGTCGGGTTTAACATGCAAGAGAACAACGAATGCAAAGATCGTGGCTCTCGAATGCTAAGTTCCTATAATAATGGCAGATAATGTACACAGAAAATCACATAAGCTATCGGATGGTAGTAGAAAAATATCAAATCCAGTGCATCGTACAACCACCGAGACGATTCGGTTAGGCGAACCTGAGAAACTATACCAGCCGGTTAGTTTGACCACCTCGAGCAACGTGACGACCAGTAACCAGTGTCGGAAAAAGACATCATCTTTCCAGATTACAAGCGTTACCGTTGGTTCTCGTATGAGCAATGATGCCGGTGAAGATTCGAACGATGATCTCGATGAATCGCACACGGAGGACAATTCGGTTGAACATTCGCGTATCACAGATATCGATATTGAAACGCCTAGCTATTCAGAAGATACTTTCTCTAAAGAAGATGTATTCTTTAATACTAGTAATGCTGCCCTCAGTACTGCTCCGGTGATTCCTACAAGTTCACAGTATGGTTTGGCAATTGTGCCCTCTGAAGGAAATAATGTTAACAATTCGGTAAATGATAGCAATATCAATACTTTGGATATTACATCTGTTACCGATAACAATATTATCAATTTACTTTCGAGTAATGCTAAACAAGATGCAGATTTACGTGAAGTACATTCGCATGGTAGAAATGAGAGATTCAAAGTGGTTAAAATCGAAAGTACTGAACCTTTTAAGAGAGGTAGATGGACTTGCATGGATTATTTGGATCACACATCAGTTAATCAACCAACTGCAATCAGTACACCAAAAGTATCTGATCCAAATGAGGTATGCATATCGTATGGAGTAACAGACAGTGGAATTGTTATACCTGATGCATCTAAGCAATCAGTTGTATCTGAAGATAAAGGTATGGGCATCGATGCTAATGGACAAGTACCTGCACATACAGATGTGCATACATCAATTGGTGTACCAAGTAATCCTACACCAGTTTCAAGTGCTAATTATGCAGTAAGCAATTCAATTCCTCCCAATGCACAACATAATCCAACGCAAGTTCAAACACAAACTAAAGTTCAGGCACCTTCGCAAATTCCTCAATATTTTCAATCTTCAGCTCAACAATTGGCATCTCAGCAACAACAGCAAAGTGGACAAGGTTCCACATTACCCTCTAATCTACAGCCAACTCATCCTAGTAATTTGACTCAATCTCAAAGTATGCCCCAAGGTTCTATACCTATTATAACACAGACTGGTAGTACTAATGTGACAACCCAACAAAATATACCTCATTCAAAAGAAGATACATATGTGACAGTGAGCACACAAAATCAGTCATTACCAGTTCAAAATGTTTGTCAACCCCCTGTGCAGCAAACACCTGTACCAACGTCTCAAGCACCTAATATTCTTGTTACACAGCAACAGCAACAACATGCTCCTCAGCAGCAGCAGCAGCAGCAGCAACAACATCCTCCATCCCAGCAGCCACCACAGTCACAACAGCAGCAGTCACAACAACAAAAGCAACAGCCTCAACAGTCATTACAAACACAGAAACCAATGACTCAAATGTCTGAGCCATTGACTGCCATACAAGGAATGCAGGGCATACAAAATATTCATAAAGTTCCTCAAACAGGTGCACAGCAAACTTCATCAACTATTCATGCTCCTGGAGCACCAGTGCAATCTCAAGTGTTACCATCTCAAATGCAACCTCCAACTTCCAGTAGCAATGCTCAAGTGCAAATGGCACAGGTATCAGGTAGTTGCCAAAATGTTGTAGGTGGTATACAACAGGGAAATATAACATTTCATCAACCAGATCCGGAGCAGGACTCTATTTCAGGCATTGTAACTGGATCCACCACTCAATCAGCTGATACAACTCTTTTAGAATCATTAACTGAAGTCACTCAAGGCAGTGATGAACATCATACCCTCGAAGATAATGAAAGGTATACTTTATTAAATATGTATTGAATTATCGAAATAATATATTCATTAAAATATTGAGATAATTTGCCTACATACTTAATAGAAATTTCTCCTTCTAGAAACAGAAAAGTAGTTTTTAACAAGATTGTGAATTTAATTGCTACAGCATAAATAAATTTTCGTATGTAATTTTTATTGCAGTATGTCGGGGACTAGCGCTGTAGCAATTGATAATAAGATTGAACAAGCTATGGTAAGCATTCTTTGCTGTAGATAGAATTACATGAAAATAATAAAGAATAATAATGTTAAAGTTAATAAGGAGTTTTTTCATAGGACCTTGTTAAAAGTCATTTGATGTTTGCTGTACGAGAAGAGGTTGAAGTTCTCAAGGAAAAAATAGCTGAGCTTATGGATCGTATAAATCAACTGGAAGCTGAAAATTCTATTTTGAAAGCCCATGCAACTCCAGAAACATTGGCTCAATTGAGCCAATCAACAGCAAAATTACCCCAAAACAATTCAGGAAGTGGTCAATAGGTAACCATTGTAAATAAGTTTCTATTAATACTTTGTCAAGTACATAACGAATAATATAATTATTGTATATAACTTTACGATTTTTAGAAATTTATAAACAATGAGATTTATTATATTATACATATTAGCATTAGTAATCTTTTTTTTTTAAGTAAATTAAAGATAATAGATTATTTTTTACTATTTCAGTTTACTGTTTAGGAAATATATATATAAATAATAATTTAAATCTGTAAATTCAATTTTCTTTCAAAATGATAATCATTTTGGAAATATATATTGTTACGATCCTAGACAGAAACAAGAACATATATTGAGTGCATGCTAAAACTAAGCAGCATAAGTAACGGAGTTGATATTGTTTTATGATAGATTCAAGATTTTGAACATGTTAAAAAAAGAAAGTATATAACAATATGAAATAGGCAGCTAGACATTCCTAGATTATTTTTCCTATTACCTTCGCATTTGGCCAATTTCATCCAGCATAAATTCGATTGAAAAGAAATATTGGTAATTCAATCTAAGAATTTGATGTTTAAGAAACCTTTATATCGTTTTAAATTACGTGTGATTTTATGTTGATATTTTGTTATCATTTTCATTCATGAAAGCAATTTTTTATGTGAAACTATGTAATTTTCGCAATTATTAAATATCAAATCTCATATTTTGTAACCTGTACTCTCGTGTTGTAGTCTGATTTTTAAAATGATATGTATTATAATCAACAACATGCTGAAATCCAGAAAAATGATTACTACTGGTGTGCATTAAAAAGAAAAATCTACAATTTCCTGTCAACATTTTATGTTACATCTTAAACATGCCTAATAAAAAAATTTTTAATTGTATAATAATTTGTTAAAACTCCTAAAAAGAAAAAAAAGAAAAATATAAAAGAAGTACTGTAATGATGTAAAAGATATACAGGCGTAACAGATATTAAAGTAATTATCTCTGATGATACGGGGTTGCTATTAATCGGTTTTCTGCCGTGACTTTTAAAAATGTTTTATTCGATCACTATAATGACTAAAGATGACACTTTAATATAAAATCTTACGATGGAAACCACGTCTTTTTGTTCAATAAAAGAAATCAGAATTCATAATTACACCTTATAAATTTATAAATGTTATACACTTTTTTTTAGGAAGGAAAAAAATAACAACATACAACTTTTTCGTTTCTCATTATCAATAATGTGACTTCTTTTTAGAGCTATTGCGCACAAACATGGTCACATAGTATATATATAATACATAATGTATATATAATATTCGTTATATTATATATATTTTATGTATACATATAATTATATATTTACCCATACGTGTATATATATAATCATATGTGCGTGCGTGTGTGTGTCTGTGTCTGTGTGTGTGTGTGTGTGTGTCTGCGCGCGCGCGCGTGTTTATATATATATATATATATATATAGAAAGATTCTATATATTCATACAAATCCGAAATTCTTTGTCTGAATAGCAAGTAGTAGTTTATGTCTTAATATGTGACGAGAACTGTACAATGGAAGTCGCGCGCGTGTGTTTATATATATATATATATATATATAGAAAGATTCTATATATTCATACAAATCCGAAATTCTTTGTCTGAATAGCAAGTAGTAGTTTATGTCTTAATATGTGACGAGAACTGTACAATGGAAGATATAGTCGGGAAATACATGTATTTGCAGTTGGTAGATGATCATCTGCAGGTCGTAATGTCACACTCGGCATTGGTTGAAAACCATCTTCGCTTGCTGGTAGTGCTGGAGACCCTGTCCAGAAGTATACCTAAAATATAGAGAAAAAAGATAAAAAGTAGATTGTTATAAAAGACAATTTTTTCTTGTTAACAAAACGAACATTTTAGTGGAATCTCTTACCAAGTCTTGTCTTTCTGAATGCGACATTTTTTCGACGATAGACCATAACCATCGCTTAAATTTAGCTAATCTATCGGCAGGTTCTCCTGATTCATCATTGAAGGAAGTATACGATATCAAAACGGAAACATTAATATCACCGACTCCATTTAAAAGAAGTCTCAAATCTTCGGATGTTAAACCATCGAGCGCTCCTTCCGGTAATACATCGAACACTCCCTCTCTCATGGCATGTAAAGCTTTCTCTTGTACCTTAATCATACGAACTTCTGCATATTTTCGTACATAATCGTAAACATTACTTGCTGTCACTTCTATATCTCGTCCATTTGGAATAAGTTCAATCGATCCACCACCTTCTTCAGGGCACAAATCAATACTAAAACAATTAAGAGTATTATATGTTATGTTCAAAACGAAATACAAGATTAGAGCTGTCTCTTTGAATACAAGAGACTGGAATATTTTTGTGATATATTTACCTGAACGTAAGATCAAGAGCAGAGAATAGACTGTTACTATCCTTAGTTTCAGAATCAATAACAAGTTGTCGTAGGCTTTCATAAATTACAGAATCAAAAAATGCAAGATCATGGAAACGAATAGGTCTTCCCAAAATGTACTTTATTACGTGACGATTTAAAAATATTGGGCACAACTCATTTTGTAAAAGACATAATCCTATAAGTCTGTTATAAATATTTTGTTATATTTCAACTAATAATTTATGATCATTATATTTTAATTAATTGCTATTTCTATATCATTACCAACCTGCCCACATTTCTAAATGCGTTCAGTCGTTCATAACTGGCTCTTCCTTGTCGTGGGGTGTAAAAACCTCTCTTTCCCGGAGAATAGAAGAGCGGAGCATTATCCTCGGTATCATCTAAAATGCTATTCTCGATTTTTTTCTTATTAGCCCCACAACGTGCGATCAAACTGAATACATCGAGATCCAAGAGTGCTTCCCTGGCCGATTCCTGACTATGACTACGAATTAATTCAAATGCTTCCTCTACTTTCTGCCGCAGAGCATCTTCTGAAGCTAGTAACATCAACAGCTGTGCAGGGGACAGCTCTAACAGCATACCAGTTATTTTAGCAGCTAATGCGGGTTGCAATGCATAAACCTGTACAAGGTAACAGTAGTGTGCTATTGTGAAAAATAAAGTAAAATTATTATTAATTACCTTTGGATATAGCCTGTCTCCGAGTTGTTGCTGATGTATGGTCAAGTGATCGTTATTTGGGTGACTAACAGGTAACGGATGGGAATTGGAGGAAGAACTACCGGCTCCAGAATTACTGCTTCCTTCAACAGAACTGGATGGATGAAATACACGAGCTTCAAAAGATAATGCTCTACGTGTCTCTCGACATTTTCCAGAAGATCGAGGATTCTGGAATAGGATAGAATTTGTAAACAGAGAGTAGAAAATATTTCTTTTCTTTTCCTTTTTTTGTAACAGTTATACTTACTTGTCGTCTTAAATCATGATCACGATCTCTACTTTTTAGCTTCCGAAGAACGTTATTATATTGTGTATATTTTGATCCGACTTGTGCTGCTTCCAGATTTGGTAGTTTTTCATTTGCAAGCAATGCCTGTAAAAAATATCATTTTATATTTTTCATATAAAAAGAAATTTTACTATAATATTACAAACCTCTGCAATTGCGGTATAAAAACCTCTAGCTACTCCAGTGCCTTCACCAGGTTCGTCCTTGAAAGTCACTTTAACGCGGTGCACTGCTAATGGTGGTGCGTTAACAGCACGCCTGTTATATAAATTGTAATGTGTATTTAATTCCTTCATTGTTTGCACTAATAGCTGTGTTCTGTCTCGCTCGACCTTAAAAAAAAAATTATTTATATTACATACAACATATTTTGTTCATTTAAACAATTTACAATATTGCAATTAATTACTTTTGACAAATTAATGTCTCTTTGTTGAGCATTCCGAAGCTTTTCCATATCTCGACGGAATTTTGCTTCTTTTACTTGGAAACCTCCTAATTCAGAAACAACCGAACCAGCTTCTAATCCAACATCCTCCATAAAAACTCGTCCAAATAGATCAAGGGACAAACTCCAACGACCCAATAAAATGTTATGTGATATATTAGTTCCAATAGATGAAACTGGATTTGTCTCAACCGTTTCATAGGCTATGGACGTCTCATTGTTCGAACCGGATGTATCCATCTCTTCTGTTATATTTTGCGTTGTTTCACTTGACATAGACATCAGTTCTGATGCACCAGCTTTGCTTGAATTCGATTCCTTTAAAACATATTCTTTTTTTGTGTATATTCAAGAATTTTTATAATTTCTAACATATTTTGGATAGTAACTTCATGAAATAAGATAAAGCAGAATAGATATAAAAAAAATCAGATTATATATATTTACCGAAACAACGGTTCCAGCTCTAACAATGACACTTCTATTTGTTTTACATATATCTTTATTTGTTTTAGTACTTCCTGCTGCTTGGTCAATTTGATTATTGGTAGAGACAATAATTGGTGCTCGATCGATTTGCTCTGCGACAAGTGTGTGATTGAACGATTTTGCCTTTTCCTACAATATGTAAAGTAAATCTACATGTTCCATTTTCCAACATAAGAAATTGATATAAAATAGCATAAAAGATTTAGTGAAAACAAAAATGCAACAATATCAAAATAAGCAAAATAAGAATAGGATAATTTATAACAGTAAAATGAAATTCTACTAATACATTAATAGCTAATGCTGTTTTTCATGCAAAATTTCAAGATAAAGAAAAAAGAGAATAAGGACAAAAACGAATACCGTAAGTAAATAAATTTAATCAGCTTACTATGTAAAAGACACATTACCGTATGCTTTGTAGACGTCGAATCTCCAATTGTTACAGAGCTACGTCTCGCATCTGACGATGCAAAGGTAGATCTTTGAATAACTTGGCTAAATGTTGGTGTAGGGGTATTTTGATTGTCAGCACCACGTGCAGATAAACTAAGTCTCGTAGGTAGTCCTTCTAACGGATTTTGATTCGGACCTGTACTTGATGTTGGTTGTCTTGGTATACCGAAAAGATCTTCCCGTTTGGAATGAGGTTGCAATAAATGTGGTTGATCAGCTAGTGGCAAAGCTTCGCTCAGGACAGTGTCAAAGGGATCAAGAGGTGGACAACCAAGACATAAGGTAGAGTCTGATCTTTGCAAAAAAGGATGCTTTCTTCCTTTTGGTGTACTGCTACTATTATTCCCTGATCCACAAATAGGTACTTGAAGTAAATCAGGGTAATCGACAGAATCTGTTTCCAGTGCAGTAGGAACAGGTGAACTATATTCTTCTCCCTCATCATTATCATTTTCGTCCTGCGATGTGAGGTATCATTATCATCTGTGTTAAATGCAAATCAATTGAAAAAAAAAATTTAATTCAATACAAACCTGATCATTCCAACTTGAATAGTTCGATGATTCTTTCTGGCTCTCTCCTCGTGATGATATTGGTTCCGATAGTGAACGCATATAATATACTAATGCATCAAAAACATAAGCTACATGTCTTAAAGCAGAAACATCTAATACCGGCAAACTGTCCCTGTGTTCGGCATTATGAGCACGCATTAAGGACAGACAATAGGACAAAAATTCACGCCTCGCTAAGTATATATCACCACCTAAAGATAACACTGATTAATCACTATTTTAATGTTAAAAATGTAATTGTACTATATTTGAACAATTTTTTAAAAGGAAAATATTGCACAAGAAAGACAAAAGGTGATACCTTCGCGTTCTCTACTGTTTCTTGAAGGTTCGCCAACGCCTGCAAAACCAACGGTGAGTCTTGTAGAAGCTTGTGGAGTGGAGATATTGGAGCTCGTAGCGATACCACTGCGTTGATTCCGACCTGTATTAGACTGTAATGTCAATGACAAAGCCGCTGTATTCAACAGTCCAGAAAAATTTCCTCCAGACAACGATGAAGCATTATTCAGTGGATGTTCTGGATGTGTGGGATCTGCACTACGGGTTAAAGATACTCCAAATCGTAATTGTGCTTCTGTAGCATCCATTACCGTGAGAAGCCAATCCCATGTTGGTTTTAAGTGCCCCTCGAGATACACCTAGAATTGTTTAAATTATAATATTGTTTCAAACTTATTAAATTTCAATTAATTTATATTATAAAAAGTCATACTTGTAGATTTAATGCATCTTGATAAGTAATTTCCATTAATCGCGGCAAAGTAGGTGCTAACGTTTTATAATCTTGCATCATAACTAAAAGATCAGCTATTTGTCGAATAACAATTCCAAATGCACGTGCCAAACAAGTAGTACTAGTACCCATAATTATGGGTTCTTGTGCAGCTGCAACAGCAGATGTTGCAGTAGTGCGTCTTAAAGCTGTAGATTCGATAAAAACCAGATTACTGCCACCTGCTACCCGTAATCCAGTTGTACGCATACTTGAATCGCGATTACGTATTGCCCATTGCATAGAAACAGGCGCTAGATTATTACGATGTAAATGGCCTGATGAACCACTGTAATAAGGTATCATTAATATAAAAATGACTTTTATAAATGTATTTGAAAAAAGGAAGAGAATTAATGCTATAATTAGAAGGGCATCGCTGCAAAACTTTTTTAATGTACGTGTGTTACACATATTTAATATATTTCATACATAAATACAACGTTAGTTGAAATTAGTTAAAAGGGAAAAAGTATCTTTACCTTCGTCGTTCTAATTGATCATCGCCAATCTGAAAATCTTCGTTATCCTGTTCGTCAGTTTCTCCTGCTTCACTTTCGTCGTCTTCTTGCTGGCTAGACTCCCCAGATTCATCTTCCGGAAACAATAAAATGGATCCCATTCCACCATCAGATCCTGCTGTAGCACCAGTTTGTACGCTACGCTGTGCAGATGCTGCATCTTGATTGCTATGATTGTCATCAGAATCCGATTCAGTTTCTGCTTCCGCCAAGAGATCAAGCTCTGTGTCGGATTCACCATCTCCTGCCTGTTCTTCACCTACCCCTCTGCCATTGCTATCAATCTCACCTAGTGGTTGACTGGTAACGGTTCCAGAAACCCCAGATTCTTCATGTTCACTAATGTCACCATCCACGTCCATAGGAACTTCTATTTATACATAAATATCATACATATAATCACATAATAGAAATTAAAAATATTTCCAAAAAAAAACATTACACAGAATAGCACAGAAAATTAATCCTGAAAATGGAGCAATCCCAGAACAAAAAGTTAAATATTATTACTCCTATACATCGTAGAATTCTCATAATTTTCTAAATAATTCTACAAATATCTGATATTCGAGTCGCATTGTTTTTATACTTTCCTCTATGTTAATTTACAAAACATACCTTCACCAGCTTCTGTTTCATCCATAGTAGAAACATCTCTGGCAATTGCTATATTATTGTTCCCTTGTTGTGTTTGCATAGTGACATCTAGAGTTTGAGAACTAACTCCACTATGAGGAATTAATGGTTCTATAGAAAACAATTCTTCTGAACCATTGATTACTTCGACTGCTGAGCTAGTTAATGTAAACGGTGCCGTTGGACGAGCAACACCTAATCTTACGGGTGCTATTAGTGAATCGGCCGTCTCACATAATTCTTCGACAGCTAATTTAATTAGCGCTTGAAAAACTTGACGACATCTCATCAAAGGCTGCGATGCTTGGCTGGTGCTAAATTAAAAAAAAAAAAAAATGTTAACATATACACAAATGGGAAACAATTGTGTATTTCCATAACACAACTTATTTCCAACCTTCTTCGTTTTGTTGTATTTGGTGCCATTTCTATTGTAAAAATCACAAATATTCGGGCTACAGATCGAACAAATCGACGCGCAACATTATTCGCTTCTTCCTGTCGTCCGGATATAGTATCATTTTGTAATTCTCGTATCAGAGTCGTAAGAAGAGTATCCAGCATCTGGAAACAATTGCACTGTATTAAATATTTCTATTAGTATATCAAAGGCACAAAATAAAACTAATATCTCTTTACCTCTGGGCCACACTTAAATAACAGTGAATGCGTAAATTTGTCAAGTAGAGCAGTGCCACTTTGACGACCCAATTGTCCTTGATCCCCGAATAACTGATCATTTCCATTTACAGAAACTCCTGACATGATCATGCACTGAACTGCTGGCCAATCATTCAATAATCTTTCCAAAGCTTTTCGATTAAAACGAGGAGGTTCTAAATCATGATCTGGCATATCTGGTACATAAGTATCTAATCCTGTTTATAATTCAAATACAATTAACTTTCATTTTTATTTCTTATACAATTAGGCTTACTGTATTCAAGTGAGAAAAGATTACCCTCAGTTGAAGGTCCTTTACGACTTGCAGATGTTGATCGTTGTCGTAGAGCAGAACGGTACTGTCGTTGTTCTATCAATTGTCTCCCTATGGTCTGAACTAAGAATAATAAAATACTTTCTCCTCTATAAAATTGGAAAAATGATTTGTTAACTTTGTTAATTTCTAATGCCATCAATTTTACCAATTTATCACAAATTTATTTACCGTGAGTTTATCTTTGTGACAAGATCAGTGTTCACTACAAGACGACAAAGAAGTTCGTAACGAGCACCTTGATGACCTGCAATGAGCGCGCGACATTTACACTTCTCCCAACAATCACAATAAGCTGTGGGAGAAGTTATTTTTATTCTACAATCATGTCCTCTATGGCAAACGCGAGCACATTCAGTGCAACAGCATAAAGATTCGATCAAACCACAAGTTTTGCATTCAAAAATATCTTGATTGATGTGTTGAGTTCCAGTCCACGTAAAACTACAAGTATCATTACAGCAAGTGACAAATAATGGTGATAAATCTGGATTAGCATCTGCAGGAAGTATCATAGTCGAACATTCTTTCTGATCTCGTCCAACTCTTTGAATAATATCTAGTAAAATAAGAGCTGCGTGATATGCCCGAACTGATACAGCAAGCATTAATGGTGTCTGACCCTGAATATCCCTATTAATACAAATATGTAAGTATTTGCGAATCACAAAAATATTCTGTTTATTAATAGTTGACATACTTTGCTGTGAGTAGCTCCTTTAAGTGAGGCGCTAACACGCTACTTTCACACATATACTTTAATATAAGTAATGCATTATTCCTTCTTTCAACAGAGTCTATGATGTAAGTATTATTCGATGTTGCACCAATACCTGAAAGCACGGAAATATTTAGTTAATAATATGGAACATATATTTTGAAATAAAAATAATAAAAAGAAGAAAACAATATAACAAAATGGCTTTTAATATGCGTTTACCTGATTTGTTCATCATGGATATACTAGCAGCACCAATACTAAGTAAACTATCTTCTTCACCCGATGTGTTATCAAATGCTTCAGGTGGCCAACTTAAAGTTGGAATTGGTTCTTCAATAGGTGCAGATGGTCCATCAACAGTATTTGAAACTAATTCACGTTCAATACCTTCCAAATAAAATAATAAATAAGAACAAATAATTAGTAACTTCCTATTTATTATATAAAAAGACAAATGTAGTACCTTGATCATTTTCTTTATTTGAAGTTGGTAAGCACATGCTTATACAAGCATGCAAAATATTACGATTACCATCACAACGTTCCATCAATATTGATTGAATCTGTGCTCCATTGTTTTCTAAAAAAAAAAAAATGCACCATATCGTAGTTTATCCTTCTCTAATCAGATATTTATAACACAAAAATAATAATTATACATACTGTGATCTTGTTCCAAATTACAAAATATTTGCTTAATACTCTCATAGTCGCATCTTAATATACGCGGCATTAACAAAAGATTATCAAATGCTAGTGCAATAACTGCAACTTGATTTTTCATATTGGTTGAATTTGAACAAGTTGGTATGGGAATGGTTGAAGCACCAATGCATAGAACGGGAACTAAATCTAACCAATTTGGATCACGGATAGCATCAGCACAATCTTTTGCCAATGGATAAATTGTATTATTCCCATCTCTAAGTATCATAGAACACTCGATATTCTGTAACATAAAGTTGTGTACTACACACCATTTTGTACTATTTTAACATGTTGACGCCGGCGCCCGAATTCACGGTCTGTTCTGGCGCAGCACCAGATTATACCCACACGGTAATACCCACTAGGTGATTCTTATAGATCTCGACGAGCTAAAAACGAATCTGAAATCAGTTTTTGTCTATCATCCTAAGTTTTTGAGAAAATCGATTTTGAAGAAGATCGCAATTTTTCAACTTTGACTTTAATTTATAACAAAACTACAAAAGCTATACGGTTCCTGTTGGATTCAATGAATTCTGTGCACTTCAACTAATACATTCATATACAATAGTTTGGTAATATCAATTTGCATATACCTGTAAATGTTAAGTAAAGCTGACGGGACCAGTTTTGGCTCTAATTTTGGAGTACTCTTTTCAATTTTTCTCAAAAAGTGGAAGTCTGACGCGAATTCTGACCATCGCACGCAATTTTGTGAACATTTTTCTATAAGAAACGTTCATATCGCGAATCAAAAAATTTTTCAACTTCGTACAGGAAAAAAAAAAATAGTCATGCATGTTCGTCGGAGAACGAAGAAATATGCACGACGAAAATAGTGTTAGGATAGTGTTAGGACGTAGTGTAAGCTTTAGTCGTAAATTATGTTGAGTGTGAGCGGCAATTTCGTCGAACCCCCGACTGACATGTTTTAAAAAATTGCATAAAAAAATTAGATAATTATGTTAAGTTTATAGTATTGAATTTGTATGTTTTTACTATTGAATGTTTGTTTATAATGTTGAGGTAAAATAATATAAACCTATTTTGTGAAATACAAGTATGATCCACCGTGATGCACGCCGCCTCATGGAACAGACAGGTGTGACCCACCGGTGATGCACGCCGCCTTACGGAACAGACACGTGTGACCCACCGGTGATGCACGCCGGCGTCAACGTGTTAAGTAAAATAATATATTTTTATTAATTAAAACTATGAATACATACTTCTCCTGAGCTTGTCAAGCTAATATTTTGAGGCTGTAGACCCAGAAATGATGACACATCTGATGGAATATAACAATCTTGTACATATCTCCCGGTACTTAAATTATAAACAACATAACTTAATTTGTTCCCACTTTTTACTATTGCATGAATTCCTGTAATTAATCAATCATTGAAGTGCATTACTAATAATTATAGTTCAGAACTTCATAGTTCAACTTCAACAATTACTAATAAAAATAGAAGTCTCATAAACAACATTAATTCTTTTAAATTTTACCTTGTCCATCAGTGGCAATGCTCAAAATACTATCATTTGACCCTTCGACAATATTCACCCGTCTAGGAGTTCGTTGAAAACAATCTGGAGCTCTTGGATTCATAGATGATTTTATTACCTAGGTATACAACCGTATAATTACTTTTATTACAATTTACTTGAATAAAATTATATTTCAACATTTAACTTACCTGTATCTCATCTTTACGTAATAATCTGCAGTCAGCTAATAATTTAATCAACTCTTCAGTTGTTAAATCTTTAAAATCTGATGTACTAAAATCTTTTTCTTTAATTTCTTTTTCTTTTGAATCTTTTGAGAAGAATTTTACAGCAACATAACAACCATCAACTTTTATAACCTTACCTGCAAATATAAAAAAAATCATAAATTATAGTATCAGTATCAATATTATTTTGTGAGTTATTCAATGTGTATGACATACCAATGGGAACTGTTTTTACATCTTCAACAAAAACAACATCTTTTAACTGCCATTCTTCTTCATCTTTTCGTTCTGATTCTCCCTCATTTCGTGGTGCAACACGCTTTTGCCTCTCTACAAAATTAATATATGTATATATATTATATATTTCATATACATATATATAATTTTTATATTAGAATTAGTATACATAAATTTAATAAGAAGAAAATATATAAATATGTATAAATAAACGATATTACTATGACTTGTGGTTATACTGCCAGTGTCGCTACATGTACTCGAAGCTGGCGAGGGTGGCGGAGGCATATCAAGTCGATCAGCAGTTTCTTTGTGATTTGTCTTATTAATGTTACCCGTTCCGCTATTTCCATTTGATTCCCTTTTTTCAGCATTGACATTGGGCAAATGAGTTCCAGCTGGTAATATTTTAAATCTGTAATTACTATCTAAATTCCAAGCTGCTCCTAATAATTGTCCTACTTTTGGAACTCCATTAGCAATTGTAAATCCTTAAAAATATATAAATTTAGTATACTATAACTAGTTTTAAAGAAATGATAAGTAAAATATAATATTTAACAAGTTACCTATTGCGCCAGGATGATATATAGGACTATTTTTCATACAAACATGTGCACCATAACTAATATCATTTGATGATACTGTAGAGGATCTGTGTTTACGTGATTTAGCCTTATATTTTTCCCATAATTTTTTACGTTGTGCAAAAGGTAATACTCCCCTTTAAAACGAGATGCGGCTATTAATATTAACTCTATATTTTCTTTTTTTTAATGGCCATTAATATTTTAACTCACCACCAGTACAATGCACCACTTTCAAGTTTAGCAACAGTATATAAAGCACAGGTATGTAGAGATACTATCTTATCTAAAGTAAATTCTGTGAAAGTTTGAGCTGGATGTTCAAGACGAGAAGCAACATGCCCTAGTAGTTCATCAAGCCAAGTTGCTACTTTTCCAGATTCAGTACTAATGGAACATCGAATAGCTGTTGCAGATATGTTAACTATCTTTTCTGTTGTTACTGCCAACCATGGAGCTTTTGGATGATGTATATTTGGATTCTATAAAAAGAATTATTTTTATTTATTAGACCATTTACATGAAATCTTAAAGCACAATCCATTTTAGTAATAATCACCTCTGGATGTTTGTATGGTTCAGATTCTGACCATTTCCATTGATATAACTGTCCTCCAGCAGAAACAGCTATTAGTTCACTATAAAGCGATTCTTCCGATATCCATAATGGACTTTGAGAAGCTAACTCTTTCTTTTTATTATCTAATGAATTTTTCAAATGAACAATTAAGATATTAGGTACTACAGCTCAAAAAAATTGAAAAATAAATTTTATTAAAGTCTTAATTTTACCAGAATCTTTGTCCCAGGAATCTTTAAGTGCTGATTCCAACCAACGTCTTGGACCACAATACTGACGATCTCTCCATTTACTAAAATTGTCTCGATCTCTGTCTCGTTCAGAAGTACGTTCACCTTCTCTGTCATTACCTATTCTGCGCGAAGAACTACCCCGACTAGGAAAATACAAAAATTAAAAATATATCTTCTCCTATGAATGGTCTAAAAAATAATTAGGAAATAATTACTTTCTCATTCCTGTATATCCAAACATATCTTCTGGAAACATAGAATCTGTATCAATTATAACAGAATGTTCATTGTTAAATCCACCATCTAATAATGAAATGAGATCTTCTGGAACATAGGTATCCGCTGCATCTTCAGCATCATCTCCTTCTTCATCATCTCGTGACAGTAAATTATTTACTGCTAAGTTTACATCTAAATTTGTACGCTGTAAAATATATTTCGGTATTAAATCCGCTTTTAATCATAACAATACAAGCAAAACACTAATTATTTAAACTGGTTGAACCTGTAATTCTCTAATAATAAGATTGCGACTTTTCCCTTGCAATACCACTTGAGCCTGTGTAATAAGATCTTCTGGTACAAATGGAGCAGGTACAGATGCAATAGGACGTGAACTGTTACCGCTTCCACCACTTGTAATTACACCTAGACCTATCCTGCCTCCACTGCTGCTTCCTCCGCTACCTCCACCTCCACGAATTGCAGAACTGCCACGCCCAATTCTTGCACGTGACCTAGACATTCCTGTTCTGCTTCCACTTCCACTGCTTGTACCACCATTTGGTGCTGAACTAGCATTGCCAACATGGTTTTTACTTGTGCTACAATAATAGAAAAATAGGTAATTTTACCCATCATAATTACAATAATACATAATAGGATGTTATTTATAGAAAATTTAATAATACTTCATAACTTACTTTCTATTTGGTTCATTTTTACTTAAATCCAATCTATCAGACAATACTGTAAATGCAACTCTACAAATTTTATGGTCTTCTGTAAGGAGGGCAATATGTGTTGGACCAACCACAATATGCTTTACTGCAACCTTCAACCCACTAAATGCTGGTAATGTCACAAATCCATATCTGTTGATTTTTTCTGCCACTTCCTTCAATCTAAACAAGTTTGGAATAAGAAAAAAGAAGGTTGTTAAATTAATCATTCAATTATTGTGTATGTTATAGTTTAAATCGTACTTCTTTAAATCCTTTAAATTTATTAGATGAAATTGTAATAGTATGATTTTTATTCTTTATTTCAAATTTTTCTGTTACATATAAATAAAATAAAATCAAAGAAATACGAACATAATATATAATATATAATATATAATACATATAAATAAATATCATATCTCAAGGTGAACATAAAAAAAAATGTTATTTTATTTTTAATATTACATAATAATGAAATCTGTAAAAATTTCTTAGTAAATATAAGAAGATATCATCGGCATTTAAATATAATGTAAACATAATAAATAGATACTATGATAACATGTATTAACTTGACTTTTACTATTTAGTTGCCATAAAATATAATACTTGCTATAGTGTTTTGATATTAATAAAAGAATATTTAAGTACTATAGATTATAACTTTCTTAAAACATTATGTAAACAGGAAGCTTATATAAACTGAAATACATGAAAGGTTGTTAAAATAACAAGTATATAACATCAGACAAATTACATTATGTCCATAAAAACAGAACAACTTACTAATGACTAAAACGAGAAAGCACCATTATTATTGTATTAAATTACAAATAATTATAATTGAATAAATTGCATTTCATTTTTGTAACCTAAAAATATCTTAAATGATAGAAACAAATGGAAAAAATTTATTAACATTTATATTCTGTTACGTGTGTGTATGCGCGTGCGTCTGTGTATACACGCGCATACACGCACGCGCGCGTTCATACACACATACATAGTATACATGCATGCATACAGCATCACATACATATGATACAAGCTCGTGCACGCACGCGCGCGCGCGCGCGTGTGTATGTGTGTGCGCGCGCGCGCGTGTGTGCATGCGTGTGTGTAGACGTAATTTTTCACTGGAGCAATAAAGATGATTTCTAAACTGATATATTTGACGTTTTACCCTGTTATAGTAGTTAGATATATATGTATTATTTAACAGAAACGTAATGATGTGACAACAAACTTTTATCTTTCAGATGATGCATGTAATACTATTGAATTATTCGGCAACGGGCGAGGACTATCGTCTTAAAATTCAGAATCGAAAAAAAAAGCATAGAGAATATATGCTAATTAATAGGAGCAAGTATATTCAAGAACGAACAATGAATGGATCATTTCAATACGGAGAGCAGATAGATATACCAAAAGGATACATTAATGGGAAACCGATAACAGATACGTTTTCTTACCTATCATTTAGCTGATCATCTGTTCCAGGTAACGGATGTGCAACAAAATGTATCGACGTCATTTTATTAATGTGTGAACGTATCTAAGACCAGGATGTCGTTTTAATAATTCTGTACACACAATTTCACCACACCATCGAAACGATATTCAGCCATGTTTCTGAAGAAACAACGAGTTACGTGTTCTTGAAAGCAAGCGAACTGTACTATGCCTACGTATTCGTAAAAGCATTAAAAATTCTCATTTACACAGATTCAATATAATGCGTGAGCAATTGATAGTTACGTTTAAATCGAAATATCCATAGAATGTGCACTCGTCTTTATCAAGTTGCAACTGATCATCCAGATGCTTCTATCACGTTACTGTATTGGTGTTACAAAAGGCAAATCATGGCGACTCTTCACTAATGGCGGACTGAGCTATTACGATCGTTATTTATATTTTTAATAATATCAAATCGGAAAATCTTTGAACATACTTTTCTTTCACCCTTAATTAATATAATAGAGAATACCTTTTTGCCTTGCAGATTGTTATTATTTAGTTATATCTTTGCGTGTACTAACAATATTTCTATCACACCACTTTTTCTGTAAGGTTCAGTTACATACAATGTCTAACACAAGTTGTGTAATTACATTTTAATAAATACATTATGTTGTATATTTATAATAAAATTACGCATGTTTTACAATGACTTTAGACAAATTTTTATAATAATATATAAAAGTGAAAAGAAGGAATATTGACATGTAATCAAATTTTACCTTCCTATGAAAACGAGTATAAGATCAGCCAATCAGAAAAAAGTTTCACTACAATTCATTCATAGTTAAAAAGAAATTAATAATTCCATGAATTTTATAAAGAAAAATTGTTAATATTCCTAAAAAATTTAATTAAAATTTTTAAAATATATCAAACTTAGTTATGAATTAAAACGTCATTTGGAACAATTTCAATTGAATCTTTTAGAATTTTTCAAATATTTTCCAATTATTTACAAAATATTGAAAGAAGGCCAAATAGGAACAATTCTGATCGAAAACATTTTTTTATCTTTACATATTGAATTTATTTTTATAATATACTGTCATCTATTATCAGAAATTTATTGTAATTAAAAAATAAGTAATTTTAATTCGTATATTACAGGTTTTAAAAAATAGTTAACGATCGTTTCAATAAACATACGCATCAATTAACATGAAGATATACACAATCTTTGTTTAATCATAAAATGTATACATTCTTCTATTTATGATATAATTTGAAATATATATTCAAGATATATATTTGGTATTCAAAATAAATTTTATTAAATGTATTCTATAACATTTTAATGTTAATATTTAAATATATACACAAATGAGTTACTACAATTTTTGTATGTTTCTATGCATTAAATAAAATAATATACATATAATCAATTGATGATCATAAAACATGATTGAACAATAATTTATATTGTATAATTAATTCTGGCATATAAAGATAATTATAATACTAAAAATAAACAATCAAATTTTTAAGATACGTTTTAATATAAACATAAATAACATGTGACTGTACTATTCAAACACATTAGAAAGATATGGTAATAATAAATTTTTGTATTTTAATATATATATTAAAATTTACTTTTACTCCCTATTTTTATATATAAATTGAAACTGTGAATTTTACAAGGTTTCTGTAGTTTAAGTTACAGAGCTAAATTGAACACCAGTCATTCAATTTAAGTCACAGAAATTAATACCCATCATCAATAGATTAATATACATGCTGAGAATCTTAATTATCATTTTTTCTTTCATTATAAATTGCATTGAAAATTGTAAGAAAACATGCGTCTGTTCTTACATATTTTTCAGTCATGTATTAATATTAATTTATGTTTAAAGCTTTAATTAAATTTATACCTAAACTGTACACTATAATAACTGTACACTACTGTTGGCACTGAGATCAAGTAAACGCCATGCAGCTTTTGGATTAAGTTCTGTAGGATCACGGCATAATACCCAGACATAAGTCACACGCATTATTTTATCAGGGTTTCCTTCAATGATGTTATTTTTGGCATCTTTGACACACACAATTTGTTGACATTGAAAGCGAATCACTAAAACTGGTCCTTCTTCCATTACTTTGCCCATTACTAAATCTACATTATTAATATCTAAAAGTAAAACATTTTATTTTATGTGAAATAATTGCATAAAATGAAGTATTTGTACAAAAAATACTAAAAAATACTAAAAAATACCTAAAATTTTATTGTCTAATTGATATCCTAATTTTTCTATTTGTATTAGCGGCTGTGCTATTAATTTATATGGAGCTTCATGACACCAGTCTTTTAAAATCTCAAGATTTCCCCTCACCATAGCTTCCAGAATATTTGGAATAATATCAGTTTCACAATATTTTAAAAACTGTACTCTATCGAAATTAGGATCTAGTTTACAAATTTGTGTTAATGTTTCTGATAGGTCTGTCTTTTGAAACAACCCACCCATTATATCTGTAACTCTTTCAGTCAATAATCTGGAAGCACGAATTACCGGATTATCGGATTCTTCGTATTTGATTTTCCATTCCAATACTTTATTCACATATGGATTTTTATCCTTAAAAGAATATATGCTATCATCAATATTTGCGACTCTAAAGATATATGATACAATTTTATTATTTTAAATTATATACCTTGAAATTTTGCCATGATTGATAAAATTTAGAATCTTTATGAAGTTCAACTCCTGTGGCTTCTGCGTTTGGTTGAACAATTTTACCATCTACTGATTCTATCACGTCTTTTCTTTTTCTTAGTTTTTTTGGTGGGTCATACACTCTTCCTATAATTTTGATTTGAAACATATTACTGTAAATCTTTACATTCAATTATAAATATTAACTCACCATGCATTCCTTGATTATCTAATTCCTCACGTACAGCTTCTGCAGTTTGAGATATTGTTTGAAATGCACTTGTTTTACCCAAAGCCTGACTTTTTTCAGATAATGTTTCTGCTGCTCCTTTTGCAGACTTTGATATTCCTTCACCCAGTTGGCCAGCCTTTTTTCCTAGTTCCGTTTTACTGGCTTCTTCAAGAACTTCTTGTACCTATATAACAATATTCAATTAAAATTGTTAATATTTGTAAATTTTATTAATGTAAAAAATGTCTTTCTACTTGTTCACCTTTCCCTTTAAAGATCCTAACTTTTCCTTCAGAGCTTCAGATCCTTTGGTAGCTTCAGATTCAACTGCATGAAATTTTTGTCTAGCAGAACGCAAGGCTTCAGATTGTTCCAGTTTTTCTGCTTCTTCCCTGAACTTCTTTAAAGATTCTTTCATCTCTTTATTTTTTTGCATTTCTTGCTTGATATTTTCAAGAAATTTTGATAAAAAACTAGGTCTCCTTGCTGGATTCGAATAGAATCTGACCTAAGAAAACACATTACTATTAATCAAATCTACAGATTTCTTTAACAATATTTTAATATAAAACTTACTGATAAACCTTGTATATTTGTGACTTGCGGTAGTTGTGATTGTAATAAAACATTATAGATATAAATTGTTGAACCATCTCTATAAAGTTTCTTTTTAGATATAGCAAATCTTGTAATACCAATAAGGCTATCTCTACATATAGAAAAATTCTGGAACTGTACAAAAAAAATATACATTTCAATACATAAAAATTCAATTTTTTTACAAAGGAAATATTTCATACTAAAAATTAAAAATATTTTTATTCTTTTTCAAGAATATCATATTATAATTAATTATTTTTTACGTAGCTTACACTTTGATACATATATATTCATGAAAAATTAGTTATTTTTAATTAGATATAATATATAATTAATACTATATTATTAATTTGTTCAATGTGTCATTATTCATCTTTTTCCATTTCTACGAAATTCAATAAAGATTGAGTGTAGTGCATCAATTTCGAAAAAATAAAAATTTATGATGCAACTAGACAAGAAGCATGAAAGTTATTCACAAGAACATAACCTGGATGTAGTGGAAAAATGTGATCGGTTTATAAATAAAATATCTATGAATACATGTTAATATAAAACAGAAAGAACAGATATCTTTACTTTATGTTTTGGCATGAATAAAAGATAAAGGTTCTGTTAACAATTAAAGTTATTTACCATTTTACGAACGATTTATCTGCAACATCAAAAATCTTCATAAAATATGTTGCGGCTAATGGGAAGGACATCTATCGACAAAAATTAGTACAAATCATGACATAACACATTGATTTACGTGTTCCTTACTTTTATATTAAAATATCATACTATAAAATATATAACCATTACAAAATTTTTAAGAAATAAAAAATTATAATATGTTTATATACATGTTTCTTTATTCAGTTACTTTAACAATTGTATAATTAAAAAGTTTATATTTTATTCTTAGAATTTATGAATATAACTACTTAAAATAACAATATTAAAATAGAAAATTATTTGACATATAATAATAGTACATGCATTAGACTTTCAATCCAGGTATTCTATACAGGAACTCTCCATCATCATCATAATAACAATCCTTTATTTTATATGTCATACCTTTTCTATACACATTTTTAGGAATTTTTATACACTTCACATATTCAAAATTCATATCCACAAATGAGTTTCTTTCTTTTACATAGGTATCTAAACTTGTATGTTCAATGTTGTTTTTCATTGTTATTTTAAATTCAGTTGTATCTTCCTTAGCATTCAATGTACATTCATTAGATGAATTCTTTATAGTACTAAGGCTTTTTTCTTCAATACTAGTGTTCTCTGTACTATTGTTTAACATATTAGAACCTATATTCTCTATGTTTTTAGAATCTATATATTTTTTATAGGTATCAATCAATGTTAACCTTTCTTCATAAGATATTTCATCTGAACTATTCAATTTCATTTTTAAGAATTCTTCAAAAATTAATGCTTCCTGTTTTGTATTATTCTTTGTTAGCTTATGTATCAAATCATTAGTTACTGTCTGGCCTAATCTCACATTTTTTTTGTCTCTTGAATTATAGTTCTTGTCATCTTTATTTGTATTATTTTGTGAACAAATTAGCAATTTATTTTTTATTACTGGTTCATCATTAATATTATTTTTTATAATATTTGAAAAAAAAAAAGATTTGGGTTTTGGATACTCAATCTTTGGTGATATAAATTTCTCTATTAAAGGTTCTCTGTCAGTTAAAAGAATTTTTCTATTTTTAAATTTCATTAAATGTTGTTTTAAGATAGAATTCACTTTTAATTTTCCAGTCTTTAACTGTTTCCAATTTTTAATAACTTTATTGTCATACTGAAGAATTCTTTCTTTTGATTTTGGTACCCATTTTGCTTTTAACACTTTTCTTATGGTTTTAGGTAAAGCTGGAAAACTTTCACTGAGTTTTTCAAGTGTCCATTCTTCAGGATTATTTTCATGTAATTTCTTTATTTGATCTTTTTCAATATATGTAAGAAAACTTGGTTCTATTTCATTGAAAACTTTACTTTTAACAACACGGCGTTTTAACAGTTCTTTAGCTGCTAGTTCTTCTCTAAAAATCATAATATAATCATATTAAAAGCTTTTCTTAAAAAAATAAAAATTTAATACTTAAAATACAATTCTGTTTTCTATACCTATTATGATTTATATAAGAATCAGTAATTTTCATGAAATCAGATCCATATACTTCTATGTCATCTTCTGCTATTACTTTAGCATCACTTTTATACATTTTTGTTAATTTTATCTTTCCTTGTACACCAACAGATTCAGGTCTTGATTTAGTAACAAATGTTCTTAATAGTTTAAACGTTATCATCCTAATATTATTCATTTTAAAACTTATTTACTTCTTTTTATAATATTATTTGTATAATTGTTTATACTATGAACATAATTTTTTAAAATGATAATGGATATGTATTTTATAATTTACAACAATAAATTATTCATATCTAAGTATCAATCGAAAGAATACGCGAATTATAATAATTGCATCTTGTAGGTTAAGTTCACATTTTGTTACAAAACAAAGTTATGTTTTATCACTTTATTGTATTAAGTTTTTATTATAAACATCGGTATATCTGTAAATTAAAACCAAATTAATAAAAATTATAAATGTATGTAAATAATTGAATCATAGTTCTGTTTTACTTCGAACATTTAAGTGCCGTACACAAAGATTTCTTAAAGGCTCAGGTGCTTAAGTACAGTACGCCATATTTATTTTGTTTAATTAAATATATAGAAATCATAACAAAAAAGTTATATTCTTATGTTATTTACTTTTTATTCATATTTAATCTTTATGAAATAACTATTACTTTATATGATATATTGAAAATTAAATATATTTACTTTCATAATATAATTTTAATTCCACTAAAAGACTTGAGATAGCGTGGTAACTCTACGAAACATGCTGGTTTCCATTCTGTCTATCTCATGTAGTGTGGTAGAAATGAACTATCCGAAATGGAACAAAAGTGGTCATTGCATATGGTTGTTGATTTAAGAGTATCATTATCTTCACGCATCGTATTTAGAGTTGAAAATTATTTTCAACTACAAGGTGAAATAACATTTGTTATATTATCTTATATTTAAAAACTATAATATTTTTTTGTTTAATATTTAATTTTATGTATAAAAATTCTTTTTATGTTTGGTATGAAATTTATTCATTTCCGATTTTATATCTTCACACGTGTAGTAAATATGTTTCATAAATATTTTTATTAAGAGATTTTTACATTTACTAGAAAAATATTTGAGAATGTTTTATTTCGTAAGATAAAAATTTTATAAGTAAAGGAAATGAACGCTTCCACCTTTTTTTATATTTTTATTACTAATATTATTTACTGATATTTTTACCTTTTTATACGAATTTATAATTTTATCTATAATATTTGTTACAGAATGGATGTAAATCCTTCGTTTCAATGAAAAATAATAAATTCTTCTATTTGCCAATTGATAAAAAAGAAACTCAAGAAAATGTATCTATATAATTTGACTCTTCAACGTGCAACTGGTATCACTCATGCAGTGCATGGAAATTTTTCTGGGAGTAAAATGCAAGAAATTCTGGTTTCACGTGGCAAGTCTTTAGAGCTGTTAAGACCTGACCCAAATACTGGAAAAGTACATACTCTTCTGACTGTAGAAGTATTTGGAATCATAAGGTCTTTAATGGCCTTTAGATTGACTGGTGGTACAAAAGACTATATCGTTGTTGGATCAGACTCTGGTCGCATTGTAATTTTGGAATACATTCCTGCCAAAAATGTGTTCGAGAAAGTGCATCAAGAAACATTTGGGAAAAGTGGATGTAGACGCATTGTACCTGGACAATACTTAGCTATAGATCCTAAAGGAAGAGCTGTAATGATAGGTATTATAAACTTTATTAGTTGTACAAATTATATAAATAATAAGTTATTTTTTGAATTAAATGATTATTTTGGAGTGTCCGTGTTTCAACTGATTATAACAATGATTATAATTACTCTCAATGATGGTACATAGTTGTAAAAATATTTGTAACATTATATGTCAACTATTATTTAAAAAAGTACGCTTATATTTTAGGTGCAATTGAGAAACAAAAACTTGTTTATATTCTGAATAGAGATCCAGAAGCTCGTCTTACAATTTCTTCACCTTTGGAAGCACATAAGAGCAATACATTAGTTTATCATACTGTGGGAGTAGATGTGGGTTTTGAAAATCCTATGTTTGCCTGTTTAGAAATTGATTATGAGGTAATATTCCGATACTTTAAAAAGATAAAGTATAGTTCGCACAAGAAATATAATGCGCTCGTAATATCAATTATGCCTAAAAGTACAAGAGTTTCAATTTCTGACGTAGTAAGATAAAACATTTAGAGAAAGACGAGTTAAGTAGTGCTGCTCTAAGTTTTAGCGACTTCAATAGTGTCATTAACATGTTAAGCCCGGCGTCGGTCCCTAGGGATGACAGTGAACTTCCCGTTTGGCCGACGTCGATTCCTAGTGAAAGACAGTGAACTTTTCGTTCGGGCGGTGTCGGTTCCTGGGAACCGACAGTATTAAAGTTAAAATATAAATGTAGTAATTTTAATGATATTTATTGAAACACTCTAAACAAAAATATGGTTTGGTTTTGTATGTATTACAAAACGTGACGACTTTTTTAGTTAAATTTCTGGCTGTCTTGCGTCCGAGTAGCGTTGAATTTTTGTAGTAATATCCGGAATATCTTCGGATTTTGTGACCCTCTCCTTCTTTTTTTTTGTAATTGGTTTATTTTTTCAATATACATAAGAATTTCCTTATTTGTTTGTTGTGTAAGTTTATCCACCAATTATCTTCGAAATGATGTGACTGATATTTTTTTTCCGAACATGAACAGAGCGTTTATAATAGCAGTATTTAAAAAAAGCCCGAAAACTAACTTTTTATACCATTTTATAGAAACAAAGTGGTTCAGCTGTCTCAAATATCGTCCAAGTGCTCGCTGCCGGCTGAACGGAAAGAACAGCAATATCGGCGCCGAGCTCAATGTGTTAATTGAAACTGCCGCTTAATACAATAATTTACAAATGCACTATATTTCTTGCATTGATTATACTTTGTAATACTAACAGTTTGATTTATATTTTTTTTAGGAAGCAGATAGTGATCCAACAGGAGACGCAGCAGTGAAGACGCAACAAACATTAACTTTATATGAACTTGATCTTGGTTTAAATCATGTTGTGCGTAAATATAGTGAACCTTTAGAAGAACATGCGAACTTTCTTGTATCTGTTCCTGGAGGAAATGATGGACCAAGTGGTGTTCTTATTTGTTCCGAAAATTATTTAACATACAAAAATTTAGGGGATCAGCACGATATTCGTTGTCCAATTCCAAGGAGACGTAATGATTTAGATGATCCTGAAAGAGGCATGATATTTGTTTGTTCTGCTACTCACAAGACCAAGAGTATGTTTTTCTTTTTGGCTCAAACAGAACAAGGAGATATCTTTAAAATTACACTTGAGACAGATGAAGATATGGTGACTGAGATTAAATTAAAGTACTTTGACACTGTACCTGTAGCAGCAAGCATGTGTGTTTTGAAAACTGGTTTTTTATTTGTAGCTTCAGAATTTGGTAACCAGTACGTGTATTATTTGAACAGTCATATTTATAAATTGAAATTTTTTTTAAACCGTTTGTTTTTTCTAGTTATCTCTACCAAATTGCACATTTAGGAGATGATGACGATGAGCCGGAATTTAGTTCTGCTATGCCTCTGGAAGAAGGTGATACATTCTTTTTTGCACCAAGACCACTTAGAAATTTAGTACTGGTTGATGAAATGGATAGTTTATCACCAATAATGGCATGTCAGGTAATATCTTATGAATAATATTAATGAGATATTAAATAATTAATCTTACATTGAAAGAGAAATATTAAAGCACCTTTGTAGTAGAAAATTAACTCTTTGTGTTTCTTTTTCTGTGGAGAGGTGCAAAAATAATATATTCTTAGTCGCCTTCAATTTGTCTTTGCAAACTGAAGTTGAACCTAAGAATGACATGTTCAAATTGCGAGTAGTTCCTAGGTAAGTGACCGCGGAAGCGATTTATTCGCAGTTAGCTGGTGTAGATAAAATTATTGTATTAGTAACTGTACACTAATCTACATGAACGGTGATAAAGTTGACTACTGGAAACTTCATCAAACATCAGGGAAAAATATGCATACTTATCTAGAAACTATTCTATATGTCTTCAATAATCTATACTTATGGTTACAAGGTTATTTATCGTTTTATGTAGGTAGCTGATTTAGCAAATGAAGATACTCCACAATTATATATAACTTGTGGTAGAGGACCACGATCTACATTGCGGGTGTTACGGCATGGTTTAGAAGTATCTGAAATGGCTGTCAGTGAACTGCCTGGTAATCCAAATGCTGTGTGGACTGTTAAAAGAAGAGTTGATGGTTAGTTTAAAAAGATCTTTAGCAGTAGTTGTATGCATGACTTTTTTGACTATTTCCTTAAATAGGATAAGTTCAGCTTCATTTTGTTTTTTGCATTGTCAATACACACCTTTTTGCCAATTGTGATTATAGTATTTATAAATTGATTAGATTGTTGTATAACATTGTGTAAAATAATTCTTTGTAATAATTATAGTAATAATCTTTGCAATAATTACAGTAAGTTATCTAAATTGAAATCAAATATTTTTAAATATATGGATAATAGAAATTTTCTAATTATCTTTTAGTTAGAAGTTTGTTTAAGTATTATTCAATTACAAAAAGTAAATGATGTTAAAAAATTGTGGAGATATTTGGAATAAGAATTCCTTCATAAATAGTTTCATTATATTTCTATATAACAATTTTATTTTTGATTATCAGAGAAAAGGTTAATAGTAAAAATAATTATTTATATGAACCTGATTAAATTGTGTCCATTGCCATGAACAGAAAATTGTTTTATTGTTTATTCTATTTTACCTCGACAATTTTTCAATACAAAAACAAAATGTAAAAGAGAACATAAAAGTTGATTTTGTAAATGATACTAATGAATCTGGTGGCTTGATACACTCTTATCAAACACCAGTTCTCTCTTTCAGACTACCAGCATGCTATTGGTTGAACTACAGAACACAGAAAGTGACAGAAAGGTAAGGACTATCAAAATTGCCGGAGATTAACGAAATTGAATTTACATCCAAAAAACCGGCTACTCTTTGCGTGTAGGATGAAAAAACAGCGTGTTCGACCACCTACGAAGAGACAATCTATTTATTTTATCAAATTTCGTTTTTATGCTTTTACTTTTCTTAGATATTCAGAATGAGCTTTGAAATTTTGATTACAGAGGAGTATGATGCTTACATCATAGTGTCCTTCGTCAATGCTACTCTTGTACTTAGTATCGGAGAAACTGTAGAAGAAGTGACAGATTCTGGATTTCTCGGTACAACGCCAACACTGAGTTGTTCTGCTCTGGGAGAAGATGCCCTGGTGCAGGTTCGTTCTTTCATTATACAATTTTTGTTCAATGCACTACGGTATCTCCGACTCCTGGTCTACCACGAATCGGTCGCAATAAATAGTGCTAAATTATTCAGAGTTCTCGCATCGTTGAGTGTTTAAGTAATTGTTTTGAACATTTCTGGTAATCTGAGCTCAACATTGTTTCTACTCTTAAGCTATTTGTTTTTCTTATTTACCATTACTAATTTATTATTTAATTTCATTGTATTTATTTAGGTATATCCCGATGGGATACGTCATATTCGAGCAGACAAACGTGTAAATGAATGGAAAGCTCCCGGTAAAAAAACAATAGTAAAGTGTGCAGTGAATCAACGTCAGGTTGTAATTGCACTTACTGGGGGAGAATTAGTATACTTCGAAATGGATCCCGTATGTGTAGCAGCTTTTCATTTACTTACTAAAATTATATTATTATTTTTTAATCGCATCGTTTGTTCTCTCTACGATGATAATTATTCTCAGAGACGTAAAAGATGCGAAAAATATATCACTTTTTTCATCTTAAATAGTGAAATATTAATTATTTCAATTAGATGAAAAGTGGACAATTTCGAAATTTCGTTTAAGTTTAATACTATTTTGTATTTCCTAGACGGGGCAATTGAATGAATATACAGAACGAAAGAAGATGCCATCAGAAGTAATGTGTATGGCTCTTGGTAACGTAGCTATTGGTGAACAAAGATCATGGTTCTTAGCTGTCGGTCTCCAAGACAATACTGTGAGGATTATTTCCCTGGATCCTTCGGATTGTTTAGCACCTAGAAGTATGCAAGCTCTACCAGCGGCCGCGGAAAGTTTATGTATTGTTGAAATGGGTGCTAAAGATGCAAATAATTCTGAAGAGCTATCACCTCAGCAATCCAGTCTCTATCTAAATATAGGTAAACAAAATAAAAAATATATACTATAATTGTAAATTATTTATTTTTACATTCTTATTTCTAATATATTTGCTTACAGGTTTACAAAACGGCGTCTTGTTAAGAACAGTATTAGATCCAATTTCCGGTGACCTTGCGGATACGCGTACGCGATACTTGGGTTCCCGAGCTGTTAAGCTATTTAGAATCAAAATGCAGGGAAATCAAGCTGTACTTGCAATGAGTAGCAGATCGTGGCTGAGTTATTATTATCAAAATCGTTTTCATTTAACACCACTATCTTATGAAAGTTTAGAATTTGCATCAGGCTTTAGTTCTGAACAATGTCCTGAGGGAATTGTTGCTATTTCGACAAATACGCTTAGAATTTTAGCCCTCGAAAAGTTAGGCGCGGTATTTAATCAAATTAGTTTCCCTTTGGAATATACTCCGAGAAAATTTGCAATTCACTCGGATTCTGCACATCTGATAATTATTGAAACAGAACATAATGCGTATACGGAAGAAACAAAACAGCAAAGAAGATTACAAATGGCAGAAGAAATGCAAGAAGCAGCAGGGGCAGAAGAGGCCGTAGTAGCTAGAGAATTGGCGGAAGCTTTCTTATCCGAGGAACCCAATGAGTCTGTGTTTGGAGCACCAAGAGCTGGACCAGGTTTATGGGCATCGTTAATAAGAATAATAGCTCCCACAACGGGACAGACATTTGAAGTTCATCGTCTCGAGCAAAATTTGGCTGCTTTATGGTATGGATATAGAAAGTATTTGAAATTAACATTCGAAAATACAGATAATTATTTCCTCCTTTTCCTTTTCTTTTTTAATTTCATGTTATAGTTTAAGCCTTGTGAAATTCGCTAATCAGGGTGATCAGCTATTTCTCATAGTTGGTATTGCGAAAGAGTTTCAGTTGAATCCAAGAGTTAGTAGTGGTGGCTTCTTGTATACATATAAGTAAGTATTTATTCTCATATGCATCCATGCATCTGTGTATACGCATATTAAACAATATTTATGATGAAAAATACACACAATTACTGTAATGTAATTTGATGAAATTCCTGCAGTTCTGAAATTTAAGTTTAACATGAAACATACAATTTAAAAAGGAATGAATAAGAAAGAAGATTTGTTTTTGCAGAGTAAACAGTGAATGCACTAATCTTGAATTAGTGCATAAAACTACTTTAGATGAAGTACCTTTGGCTATATGTCCATACCAAGGTAGGGTATTAGTTGGCGTTGGTAGAATGTTGCGTCTGTACGATATGGGCAAGAAAAAGTTGTTGAGAAAATGTGAAAACAAACATATTCCCAATGCTGTTGTCTCCATCAATGCAATTGGACAAAGAATTTACGTGAGTGACGTTCAAGAATCCGTTTACGCTGTTAGATACAAACGCCAAGAAAATCAGTTGATAGTCTTTGCTGATGATACACATCCGCGGTGGATAACGACAACTTGCGTATTAGATTATGATACAGTTGCTACCGCTGATAAATTTGGAAACATTGCTGTTGTAAGTAGTTCAGAAATATGTACTTCAAATAATTAATTACATATCAATAAAACTACCATAATAAGTACGTAAATTTTTTATACTTTTTAATAGATACGCTTAGCAAGTGGAATTAACGACGATGTAGATGAAGACCCAACTGGCAACAAAGCTTTGTGGGATAGAGGTTTATTAAATGGTGCCAGCCAAAAGGCAGATACAGTTGCTTGCTTTCATGTTGGTGAGACAGTCATGTCTTTACAAAAAGCAACCCTTATTCCCGGCGGTTCGGAAAGTTTAGTGTATACAACATTAAGTGGAACAGTTGGTGTTCTTGTTCCCTTTACCAGCCATGAAGACCATGACTTTTTTCAACATTTAGAAATGCATATGCGTTCAGAACATCCACCACTTTGTGGAAGAGATCACTTATCATTCAGATCTTATTATTATCCCGTAAAAAATGTTATAGACGGAGATCTTTGTGAACAATTCAATTCTATTGAACCGGTAAAACAGAAGAGTATATCTGGAGATCTTGAACGAACATCTTCCGAAGTATCGAAGAAGCTCGAGGATATTCGCACACGATACGCTTTCTAAGGTTTTTCGAATTTAATTTATTATCGAATTATTAAGTGTTACATTTAACGAATTTGCATTCCGTTTTTATGACTTCAACATATTTTTCATATTAATGAATAAATAGGCACTGATTAAATCATTTGTAAAAAATACTACATAAATATTGTTTTTAATAGACTAAAAAAAGAAAAAAAAATGTATAAAAATTGTCACATGTACCGTGTATTAAGTATAAATTATGCTTCATGTGATGTCGAATGTGATGGTAGATCGTTTACAAAACTCTATTTAAATTAAAAGAAAACAAAGTTTATTTCTGGTAAACAAATAAATTCTTAATTCATTTTTGATGTGTTAATTTTTACTTTGTACGCTTAATATTTAATCATATTAAAAACAAAACCGAATAACTGTAATTTTTAAACAGGATAAAATATGTTCTACTGATTTTACAATTCAATGTGTATTCCGAATATGTGTGGTATAAACTCTAACGTAACATAAAGTGAGGACTGCAATGTTGAAAACGTTTTTGACAATGGTATTTTATGTTTTAAAAACATTGTCCTTAAGAATTTTTCACAGTCTTGGAATAAAACATCACTTTTTAATTTTTTAGTTTATCCTTGTTACAATTTGACGAGGAAAAAAGCTAAAACTGAACCCCGATGTATAGCGAAGGAAAAAATAGAAAATGCCTTGTTGACCTATTTCACCATTCTAAATACAACATGCGCATAACAGTGAACAATATACTGCTAAACAGTTCAATTAAAAATGAATAATTAATTTTTACAGGCGAATAACTCGAAAAGTGTCTAAACAAGTATTAATATAAATAAAAATATTATAATTCGTGTTTTTACTAAATGTCATTATTTTATTTAGCAACGAAGCATCCATTTTTTTATCGTTTTAAAAAATGTATTTATTATACAATACACATAATTAAAAAGTAAATAAAAAAAAGTGAATAAATTTTCAAAAATATGGAATAAAGAGTTTGATTATTAAATACGTACATAAGTTTTTAATACATTATCGTTATCTTTATTTTTGTAACAATTTCGCATGCTCATTTATTTCCTGTACCATTGTATCTTTTGTCTGTTTGCATTTCTTTCAATGTACAATTCGTTGACAACGTTCATCGTGTGGTTCGTATTTTTCTCGGTGAGCTTCGTAACATAAAGTTAATCCGTGTATTGAAGCATATCGAGGGTATAATGTAACGTGATTACCCTCGTTTAACCTTCAAAGTGACAAGTAGGCTATGGAATATGAAGTTTCAATGTGAAGTTAAAAAAAAAGAGAAGAAAAACAAATGTAAAATAAAAAATTACAATATTTTAGTGAACAGTAAATAAACAAAACTGAAAATATTTCTATTATTTATTTATTAATTTCCATTTTAAATCTCTTAAAAAATTTTTCAAATTCATTAGATCTATAATTGATGTAATGCTCATAACAATAGTTTCTCAATATTTTCCCTATGTAGAAAAGTTTTTAAAAACATATTAAGATTATCGGTAGTCAATGATTTTTACAATATACCAAGGCATTGGAATTTGTAGTTACGTCACTACAGTACATAATATGCTTTAGGGCGTTGAAATGGAGAGAAAAGGACCGAACGGCGATCGATGCATTGAAGCGCCAGGCCCTGAGCTCAGCCCCGTTTCATTTCATCACCCTTACCCCTGTATGCCCTGCAGCGAAGCTCTCCTCCGGGCTTTTCTCTTTACTGTGCAGTTGCGCATCAACCTTTCCACGGTGTGGATGTACATTCAGTTACTGGATTTTCTGTCTTGTATAAATGTTGCATCCCTCGGGCTTATTTTTTGTGATATAAAATAATTCGTTACTGAGGGTACATTTTAAATTCGTATCACCAATACTTTTTTGTGAAATTTTCGATAGTGTAAATTATTCGGAATGTCAATTAAAAGTGTCATTCATTATAATTATATTGACTGTCATTTTCATCGAGGGTTGAAATTTCAAAATGCTTGAACTACTTTCTGGCCAGATGATTCTTTAAGCGTAGAAATTTGATTCGGTGTCATCGATTCAAGCTTGTGTTGTGATGTTCGTTTTACTGACAGATGATTATGGTAAATGATGCATGAATTATTAAACCAAAAAGAGATTTGAAAAATATATTACTTATACATGTCAAAATCTTTTACAAGTTGGCACACCTGGTGTAGATCTCAATAAACATTCCTTTTGTTTTTTACAATGGTTATTATCTTACATCAAAAAATTATTTGTAAAAGTTTATATAATCATGTATTTTTTTTTTTTTGTTAATTTTGTTTATTATTACAGTTTTACTTGGATTATGTTTTGGTAGTGATAAAACCAGAAGTACACTTTTAGTTATTCCGTACAGAATGGAATAATGCCGCGCAAGGATGCATGCAAATAAATACATAAAACAAATACAAATCAGAGATCCAATTTTGTATCTAAAGGTCAAAATTTAATGCGATTCGATGCAATATAATTTATCGCGATAGAATATTTGCCATTTAACACAAGTAACAAAGGTATGGATGTATGCACCCTTCTTGTTAGGTTTGTATGTGTATTGAAATAAATGTTTCACGAGAGTATTTAATATCGTACATAACGATCTTACAATTAACAATGAAGATAAATCCATGAAGATGGTAAAATTTCATATACACAATATTATTATCTAAATTTAAAAGAGATGAGAGATCAATCAAGCGAGTATAGACAAGCACTATTTTCAGGGTTGAAACACATTGTTTGCTTATGCGTTTTCAACTTTTGTGAATGCAGTCAATACGAAGTATTCGATTTAATCTGTTCACCTATTTCACTAAATAATTATTTTTTTCTTTTTTTACGAAATATTATTGTTTGATAGTAGAATTGCTCGTTCATATGTTGAAAAATAGGTTGAATATATCACAAATTTATTAAGTCCTTACATAAAATGGAAACTTACAATTCATCAAACTATGTTATAATGATATTTAAAGAAGGAGAAATTTTAATTGCATATTCTATATGTTCATACTTTATATTTTAAAATTAATATTTATCATAAATGCAAGATTGCTATTTTATAAAACGAAAAAGTTTATAAATTTATTTTTACAGGAGATAGCTGATGCTGGAGGTGGTTATAAACAGTTTCGTGTAACTGCTCTAGTTTTGTTCATTCTTCTATTCGAGTGGACAGACCACGTGACAGCTGGTGATTGCGGTATAGCTGAATTAACTTGCCGAGATGGGCATTGTGTACCGATTGACGCGTACTGCAATGGACAAGATGATTGCGGAGATAACAGTGACGAGCCGGCGATGTGTACACCCTGTAATCGTACGTATCACGGACGCGAAGGACATACATACAAATTGGATCTTCCGAAACTTTTGGAAGAACGTCTGCCATTCCTTTGTCATTTAACATTCACCGCTGCTGGTCAGGGATATGGTGAATTGGTACAATTGCTATGGGATGCATTTAGTGTAGGCAGAGTAGATCCAGACACTGATAGCTTTGCTACAAGTTGCCCAGAAGGATCATTGCAACTAGCTGAATTAGGTAGACATTTCACTGGAGGTTCTTGGTGTGGAGTGGGAGAAGGGAAAGCATCTTATTATAGTGAAACCAGTACTGTCACAGCATCTATTCGACTCTTTCATGCACCTTCTAGTGTACCATTTGAATTTCGCTTAAGATATAGATTTGTGGCACGAAATGAAGCTGTTGCTAGATTAGGGAAACCAGAGCTTCCAATTGAAAGAGGCTCTCCAGTGCCAGGTACTTATTGTTCTAGGAATTTTTATGAATGTCACTTAAAGCAATGTAGATTACAGAGTCCAAACTATCCTGGGGAATATCCAAGAAATGCAAGCTGCTTAATAACTATAAAACAGAAAGAAGTGCCCACCTGTAAGCATGCCATGATTTCTGTGAAATCTACACCAACTGATCCAGTTGGAATAACCACAGCCAATAGTACTTTAAGTGTGTGGCAAGATTGTCCACCAGAGAAAGATCAACTTATCTTTCAAGATGGTATCCGGCCAGAAGATCCAATTTTGTTGGTTTATTGTGGTGGCTCATTACCTAGAATCACTGCCAGAGGTCCAACAATGCAAGTGGAATTTCGAAGTTCCCCAATAGCCATTCCCCTTGGTGCTTCTGCATTGAGGCTGGAACTGGAAATTCAAGTGGTTTATGTTGACTCTGATGGGCTTGATTATGCAAAAGGCTTTCAGGGTTGCCATTTTTTTGTAAATGGTACTAGTAAGAGAAGTGGTATACTAAGGGCACCACTTCATGCACTGCCACCAAATTCCAGTTGCACTTGGAATATCAAAGGATCTGCTGGTGATAGAGTGTGGATTTATTTTTCTTCATACTCACAAAGGGACTTAACAGATAGCGTTGAAAATAATGCTAGTTCACAATCGGATATACCATGTGCAATAAAACTCATATTCTGGGATGGTACACCATATACTGGACTTCCAATGGCTACACTTTGTGATGACACACCCAAGCTGTGTGCACATGCAGCTTTGAGGAATGTCACTAGAAGTACAAGACCTTGTACAAAAGATGAAAGTTATATCACAGTCGCACCATCTTTAACTTTACGTATGGAGACATTGTTGGGTACTGCACTTCATACAGTTAACTTTAATGTAAGCTAATAATATTATTGTAATTGATTTCATAATCACTTTTATCATAAAATTATTACAAAAACAATGTTATACAGGCACAGTACGAGTTTATTTCGACTATTCAAGTTGGTGAACCCTGGGGAGATGGAGTTTGCAGTAGAGTTTGGCGCAAAGTTCAAAGTGGTGAAGTAACATCGCCTCGTGATGTTCGTCTTTTTGGAAGGGGTGGATCCCCAAGATTAGATTGCAAATATCGTATTGAAGCTGGTGCAGATGAAAGAGTGCGATTGACATTACACAACATCAGTTTAGGCGAGTCTACACTTTGTACGAGCGAGCCAGATCCTCATACCGGTCGACCACGTTGTGTTCAAGAAGTGGGTTCCAGGGAAGCTCGTTTAATATTGTACGAAGCACCCTGGCGGGATGTAAAACTTCCAAGAGCTTGTCTATGTGATAATACATCTCATCTTCCATTGACACATGTTTCTTCGAGCAGAGCTTTGGAAATCACTTTTTTGGTTGACCAACAAGCTCCTCATGAAGATTTTGAAACACTTTTCTTTTATGCTAGCTTTGAACTTGTACGGACACCTGAATGCCCTAGAAAACAGAGAGTACGTGGAGAAGGTGATTATTTTACTGTATATCTGACAAGTTAATATTCACAACTTCTTTAAATTTATTAGTACTTTATTTATAGGTGGCGAATTACGATTTGTGGCTCCACCATTATCAAGACCAGATATTTATTGTGAAGGTCTTCCTTGGTTGGTGGAAGCACGTGAAAATAGATCACTGTTTGTTTTAACTTGGGGCTGGTTTCTTCCTCTTGAACCACCTCCGGTATCCGAAATGAACGAGCAAGCCAAATGCCCGACCACCAACAGAATTCTCCTTTATTCTGGTTGGCCACCAAAACTCCTAAAAGTAGTATGTCCCGCAGAACCCGGTACAAGAGAGTTTACTCTTCATGTTTTCTCCGAGGAGTGGTTAGGAGGAACCGGGGAGGGTAAATGGCCGGGTCCACCACGACCTCCTGCGCTTCTTTTGGACTTCGTCGCGAGAGAACCTGGCCAGGCTGCAGCCTCCTGGCTTGAAATTTCAAAAAGCAGAGCTGCATTGCGTAGGCAATTACGTTTACCTGAGAGGGGGGTAGAAAACGAAACATTAACTCATGGAGACTGTCCTCATAAATGTCCTGAATTAAGTGCTTGTATTGCTGCAAGTCTTTGGTGCGATGGAAGACCTCATTGTCCGTCTGGACACGATGAAGCGAATTGTGGTAATGGTGCGAAATTGCTTGGATTACTTCCTTCAGAAATGTGGCTTGTATTAGCTGGTGTAGCTGGAATTATTGCTGCCTTTGCCTGTTTCTTTGTTGTGCTGATTAGTAGGTAGGGTTATAAAGAATATTCAAATATAATTATGTATTAATCATTTTATTTGTCACAATTAATTTTTCTTCAGGTCAAAAGCACGTACAAAAAGATTTCACTATAAGGGTACAAAGAAAAGCAATAGGCCAAGGCGAGCACCAACAACGGAAACATTACTTGGAGCAGCATCCTGACAACAGCAACCCGGTTTCGTGGAATATATCCACGTGGACCGGGAAACAACCGTTTAGCAATATTTCTCTGTGCTTTACCGTCCACTAACTTAACACTATCCCCAGGCATCGTAATTCAAGTTGAAATATTTCTTTTTGTTTTGAAACAGTATTGTCTTCATTGCGTAGTTTAATTTTTATATATTTTAAATTTTCAACTGTTATTTAATTATAATTGTTATTCGTTTGTTTACGTATTTCTATATTTTTAGATGTAACATGTAACTAAACATTTTGTCATAATTGAACAGTGCAATAGAGAGGGCCGTAAAATACAGCCATATTCTCTTTCTTTCAAACAGTTTTAAGTTTAAACGATATAGTAATTATTGTTGTACAGGCAGTTAGAGTGATTTCATTCATACAATATGAATGCATGATAATGAAAAGTGAATGGTAGTATTCATTGTTGCAGAAACTGCTTTATGAAAGATTTCCATTTCTGAATGTATAAAATGTATACCAGAGGTATACAATTAAGTTACATTATAACACTATAAATTCATTCATTGTCGCGATATTTTATAAACCAAGGAAATAGTTATTGCAATTAATATAATATACAGGAATAAATATATAATTTAAAAGATACCCCACATATTGCTCAAAAGATATTGTAACTGCCAAAAAAAATTTTTAATTTCGATTAGCTGATACAACATTTTTAGCAGCAATAGAAAAAAAGAAATAATAGAAGTATTATGAAAACAGAAAAATAACTTTTTTATATTTTAATGTAGGAAAACAACTTAAATTTTAAAAAAAAAAGGAAAATTGAAATTGATTACATAATCATAATTACATTTATCGACGATGCCAAAAATTAATTTTAACGTATTCAGTATTTGTATTTCTTCCAAGATTTTTAAACATATTTTTACGACTTTTGCTCAGATATTTAATTAGATATTTTAAATAAATTACATTGAAGAAAAAAAATATAAAAATAATAATAGTTATTTTACTTAAAAGCTTAATTTCTGTTGGCATTGATAATATTAATGTCTATTAATTTTCATTTTCTGAACACGAACATAACAAAAAAAGTACTATACTCATAAGGGAACAATTGTAGGTGAAGTTCCAACGCACAAGAAATTGTGAAAAAAAACAGAGGAAACGAAAAAATATTACTTAATATTTATGGTATAATATTACAGAACAGTGTTTTTTTTTATTTTTTTGTATAATTGATTTTTAATTTCAAGTTCTAATAAAGAAATAGTTTCTTAATGATAAAATAATATTTTAAAAATTGTTATTTCATCATTAACTTATTTCTCACTACATACTTATATTCATTTACAATTTACATTCTTTTAAGGATTCGTAATAATTCATAATACATACAAACTAGTCAAATATATTCTTACTAACCAAATAAAATTGAAAGACAGTTGAATTAAATAAAATATAGAAAATATACGGGATTAGAGGATATTTCTGCAAATATTCTAAAAGGAAATTATTCATAAAATTGTTGTTATACAGTATTTAGTACTATAGGTTATAGATGCACTTACAAAATAAAGTTAAATATAGCTGTGACACAAAGCGTTGAGGAATATTGATATAATTTACGATCATAAAGCACTTGATAATGTTAAAATGTTGTTATTAAAATATAATTGCTGTTACAATGAACAACTGATACGTATTATTTAAATAAAAAGGAATGAAATATTTGCTTATTAAATTATTTGTAATCAGTTGTTTCATATTTGAACGATTAATTATTATTTAATACTTTACGCGGAATTTTAATCGTAGATGCACGAGTTAACATTCCATAAATAAATCAAACATAGTTTATAATTCACTAACTATAATAGAAATTATGGTATATGGATATTGAATAAGGGAATAAAATTAAGCACCATTATAAGGACTGAAAGTAAATTGCCAGATACAGCAAGTAAATGGAAAGAAAGAAACAAAACTTATGATAAGTGTTATTTGAGAATTAACATTAATATACTATGTATTTAGCCTTTAGAGGACATACATACAAATTAAAATTGGAATATCTAGAATCTGTATCACAAACACGTTAATTCCTTACAAAATTATTTAATTATGTAGACAAAAGTAGAATTTAAAAAATGAAGCACTTAACAAATGTTTTACAATATAATTATCACTGTTGTAAACAGATTTTCCTATGAATTTAAGAAAGTATAATTGCAACTCGTAAGGAATATCGAAACTGTGAAATGGATTCAATATAAAAGATACATTTCCATATATATAATAATATAGAAGAACTGAATGTATATATCATGGTCTGCTTAAAATATTTCTACTTCTGATATCTAAATATTATACATTGTTTTTATGTACAACACCTAATGTTTGCAGCAATTTGTTTCGTGATTTTTGTAAAGAAGGGATAGAATGAATTATAAAAAAAGAAGAAATGAAACATAAACTATGAGTAAATTAGATTTGAAATATTTTTGTTTAATTAACAAAAAATTAATAGCTTTATATTTAAATCAAAAATGCTATATATATAAAACAAAATGATTTTTCTTTTTTAGACATGTAGTTCGCGTTATCATTTTGTTTAAATAATTTGCATTTTCGTTTACCATGGATTGTATTATTTTTATATATTTAGATATTCGAATGCTGTTAGCTTATGCAGACCATGTAGCTCAATATAAGTAGCGCGTATTAGAAAAACTTTTACAGGAGAATTGGATACCACGTGTCGTCTCCCATTATTCGATAAAGTTGTCAAGCAGGTCTTTGATCATGGATTTTGTTCATTTTTAAATATGCTATAAAGAACGATATTTTGAATAATTCTTCACTTTGGAAAAAATTGACTGTTTTATCGTATTACATTAGGGTTTTGCGACCGTATTACGACTATTTTACGACAACCAAAAATAATTAATAAATAGAATGAAATAGAAGCCTTATTTTAGATCATTTGTTATTGAATTATTATTGGTTGGAATAGATTAAAATACGACCGCCTATATAAAAATCTAATAATTCGTATAACTTCACAGTAATTATTCTAAATATTTTATTCTTAATATGGATCCAATGTAGTAGAAGCAAAGTTTTATGTGAATAACTTGAAAACTAAAACTGAGCATCTGTAACATATGCAAGAAAAAGTTGTTCAAAATACTAATTTTTATAACGTATTTAAAAATCCATGAACTCTTTGACAACTTTATCAATTATTCTAATTCAAATATACGATTTAGAGTTTTGAGAGAAATACATTTTATGAAGAGTAAGAGAGAAAGAGAGTATACTTATACTAGGCTCTACTTTAGTAACGAATTTATTTAAAAGAAAAAAGATGCATGTATGCATGCGCGTTTAGCGTGTACGTAATGTGTGTGTGTGTGCATGCATGCATGCGCGCGTGCATACATTTCAACTTATATTCAGAAAGTGTATGCATTCGTTCAAAATTTGTAGAATAAAGAAACAAAAATTGACCTATCATTAAGAAGTTTATTCTTAAAACTAGAGTACCGAATTTATTGCCTTTTCCGGAATGTAAGGGTGACAGAAGGTCGTACATAACCTCATCTAGGAGTAAAAAGGATATTACCGACTATTCTATCACACTTTAGTCGTAGAAATAGATGCCAAAGCATATGTATTAAGAAAAAAATGATAATTTTACAAATATTCTCTTATTAATTTATTTATAAGTCTTCCGAAGGACAAACAACGTGTACAAGGGTTTATTTCTAAGTTCTATCACTGCCTTGAGGAATACGTGGAACCAAAAGAAAATGTGGTTAGAAAATTACAAAAATTGAAATTCTCTACAGAAATCTATTTTAATCTCTATAAAGTTTTATATATTTTACACAACCATTTCTGCGATTAATTTCCTTTAAATTAACTGGTAATTCAATGATGTCCAACTGTTCATGCACTGTTACTCTAATGATAAAGTGATCTTGGATTGTGCTTGGATTTTTTGGATTATGTAGAGACGAAGGATATAGGTTTAAGGAGAACAAAGAATTTTTTATTTTCCTTAAGTACACGTTTATATCGATACATTTAATTTTAAATAAATCAGAGAAATTTGAAATCGCTCTTGTTTCTTGCCCCAATTGACTTAATCGTTATTCCATTTCTCATATCATTAAATTTTATTCTAAAGAGAGCTCTGCTCGATTACGTTTGTCGTGTCATCTTCTATGAAGCATTTTCGTGTAAGATCCAGACTTATTTCCTTAGTATTCTTCAAACAAGTCCTTTCCGCTTGCTCACGAAGAAATTGCGCCATTGTTACTCCGGTATTGTTCACCATTTGCGAGAAAATTCCTTTAGGCTTGTCCCGCAACAACTCATGAGGGCAACCGAACTCCTGTTGTAATGCATGCAATACATTTTATGATTCAATCATTGTAAAAGTTTCCATATTTTACAAACGAACTTCAACCATTCGCCTTTTGTATGGCAAACGTTATATTTATTTTACCTCCTACGTAGAAAGAAGTATATAATAAATATGTACAGAAATATAGATCTATTTAGTCTTCCAGAGATAACAATGCGACATTACTCATCTTCTATGAGTCTTAGATAATATAGAATGATTGTAGTTAGTTTAAACGATAAAGTTTGTTCGTAAATTATAGTATTAAGTGATGACTTCGCCTGATATCTAAACGATGTTGTTAAGTCACACAGAGGTCAGTAGTACAGAGAAAATTAATTATTAATTTTGAATTTCAATTAAATTCGTTAATTACTACTTGTTATTAATTTGTTATCATTACATTTTGTCTAATACCCTTGAATGTTTACAGGATTTCAACTATCCGCGTATTATTAGTAGCAATACCCGGTAAAGGAAAATTCCATTCGAAATTTACAACGTATAGCATTGATTAACGCTATCTTTGTCTATATATCTTAAATTACTCTTTTGGGATACTTATATTTGTAGGCTTGGTTAATTTTACGAGCAGACTATATCGTCCAAACCCAAAATAATCTTAAAGTTGATCGTACCACTATGTTACCAGTGTCCATCACTATGATCCTGTCGCTGTCGATAATGGTGTTTAGACGATGAGCAATTGTGATGACAGTACAATCTGTGAACCTTGTTCTTATGGTTTTCTGAATCAGCTCGTCCGTGCTAAAAAAAAAATATCATAATTGATGTAGTAGATTTAGGTATTGTTTTTAACAGATTATTAAAAGAAATGGTTAAAATTACTATGAGTCAATATTAGCTGTAGCTTCATCCAAAACTAATATCCGGTTGTTCCTTAAAATTGCTCTAGCCAAGCATATCAACTGTCTCTGTCCGATACTCAAATTATTTCCACCATGCATTATTTTTTGGTCTAGTACAAACTCGGTTAGTTCAACCTGTCGAAGACTATCCCATAACGACATATCACTGTATGTATGAAATGGATCCAAATTGTAACGCAATGATTCGGAGAACAACAATGGTTGTTGTGGAATAATCGATAATCGTGACCGTAATTCATGTAAGCCTAACGTGCTGGTATCTCTTCCATCAATTTTGATCTCTCCTTCTAATCCGTCAGCGAATAACCGAAACAATGCTGATATTAGAGACGACTTTCCTGCACCAGTCCTACCTACAACACCAACTTTCCATCCTGGTTCTATAGTCACATTTAAGTTCTATAAAATTGGAAGAAGTTAAAAATAAAAATCAGATTAAAGAAAGATAGTTTTTGTTCTTGTTTCATTACCTTCAGTACAGGAGGATCATCCTTATTATACTTTAGGCTAAGATTCTTCAAAATCAGTTGACCATACTTGGGCCAATCTTCTGGTGGAGGATTTTTACTGGTCCACGGTGATTCTTTAGGCAAATTGGTATACTGAAGAATCCTTTCTACAGACGTTATGTTTGACATCATTTCGCCACTTTGCTTTACTCCGTGTTGTAGAGTGCCAATTACAATTAAGGACTGTGATATGACTAAACCAACGTTACCTCCAAGAACATCTCCTAAGATCAAACATATCATTTTGAGCGAGAAATAAATTGAAACGTAGTAATAATTTTTTCGAGAAGTATACCTGTATTTATTAGAATAGAAGAGAAGCAGACACACGCAACAAATATGATCACAACAATATCCAGGTACAGACCGAAAGTTACAGGTACGGCTATGGTCATGTACCATGCACCAGTGTGTACATCTTGCAAATCGTCGAACTGTTTTTGTAGCAATTCTAAAACATTTGATCCACTGCTTCTGATGGTAGTCAGCCCATTTAACGTGGCGTTTACATGGGAAAATATTGGACTTTTCGCTGAAAGTTCCATTTCAATTATTTCTTTGGAGTTCTTATTACCAATTAATGAGTTTACAGAAAATACCATTTGCTTTAGATTTTTTATTACTAAATACTTGCCTATACTTTCAATGCGCTTGACGCTTTGAACGGTCCTCAAATATGAGGACCTTACAATGAGAAGGAAAACAAACAATACCGCTAGTGGAATGAGCATCCAATTATTCACTGCTACCACCATGCAAAGAACACCGCTTATCACAAGAAATATCTGGATTGTTTCTAACATTACCTTGGGTAGAATTTCGTCTATAGCACCCATGTCCTTTGAAAATCTGTTTAAAATTCTACCTGTAGAAACAAGTATGAGTAAACAAGGAAATGAATAAATGTTTGTAAAATGTCTATGATAATTATTCAATTATGACATGAGCATATTCTGGAATAATATCTACCGGAAGTGTTCTGATGAAAGAATGTCATGGCTGCTTGTAACACATTGGAGAACATAGAGCTGTGAAGATTCTTGTTAGCAACCATGCAGACCTTCATAAAGAACAGATTCCGCACAAATACTGTCACAATACAAGAAATGATGCAAAACGTGTATACGTATAAAGCATCGGTAGTAGTCATGAGACCATAATTATCTAAGTTGAACACATTCGACAATGCTGTGCCATTCAAAAAATAGAAGGAATATTGACGTTTAAACGGTTGAGTACTATTCGTAATGGATCTTCTTATAATTTCAAGATTCGTCCAGTAGGAAACCCAATAATCATTTCCACTGGTTGCTACTTGAGACACGATAACTACGAACAATAATGCAATTAGTGTAAGGCAAGAACCACCATATTGAAAATATTGTTTATAAATTTTGATAGGAAGACGACCACTTGCTATTGCCTCGTTATTTTCTGGAGCTGACTTTTCACCTTCATAATTGAAGGAACTCTAAAAATAATTACATTAGAGATCATTCTTCTATATTGTGAAACGTGTGCCATAATTACCATACTACTTGTGGATGTTATGGTGGACAATTTACGGAGACCATTCTTTCCACTAACTCTTCTCTCTCTAAAGGAATTTTCAGATTCTACTTTGCTTTCCTTTTTAGCTTCCGTCGACATTTTAATACGATTCATCATGTCTGAAAAGTCTTTGTTCGATTTTGATAATTCTTCGTATGTTCCATGCATTTTTATGAAGCCCTTGAAAAATATATAAAAAATATATATATATTTTTGTATATCTTGCATAAATAAATCTTTTATTAAAAAATTAAAAAATTAATATTTACTCGGTCCAACGCGACAATAACGTCGGCCTGTTTAATAAATTGTAACTGATGAGTGACCAAAATCCTGGTCTTTCCATGAAGGTAGTTCTTGATACACCTGTAAAAAAGATGTTTAGCCACGCGTGCATCTACTGCGCTCAAAGGGTCATCCAATAAATAGATATCTGCTTTTCTGTAAACGGCTCGTGCTAAATTTACTCGAGCTTTTTGTCCTCCGGATAAAGAAGACCCATCTTCCCCTACATTGCTCATATCGCCATAGGGGAATTGTTGAAAATCTTTTACCAATGCACAAGCTTGCGTTACCTAGAACACGTATAGGCTCTTTATTTAATCCGTTTGAGACTAGATTAAAATGATCTTAAAGAATTAATAATTAATTTCTGATTTTTCCCTCATCTGGTATCGGACATTTTTCAATAAAACATACTGCAATATATCTATCCTTGTCATAAGGTTGTCCAAAGAGAATATTATCCCTAACAGTTCCAGTAAACAGCCAAGCATCTTGACTAGCATAAGAGATCTTCAAATTTGTAACATTAACTACGTATTCCTGTTCTTTTATCTCGGTATTCTTGGATGATTTATAACGTAGGTGCAGCTTTCCTGCTCCCAGTGGGAGTTCCCTCAAAAGAAGCTGTAAAATTGAAGATTTGCCTGAGCCTACTGGGCCTACCAAAGCACACAATTCTCCATTTTCAATTCGCATAGAGACATTGCATAAGGTCGGTGGTAGTTTGTTTGGTGTCCAATTCGCTGATACTCGTTCCAGAGCTATCGAAATTGGCACTTGTTCCTCGTCATTGTTCAAATTCAAATTTTGACTTCCATTCGTCATTCTAATGGACTCTACATTCTCTTTCTCTGCCTTCCTATTCTTGAATTTTAAAGTTTTATTTTGATACATTTGGGCTACTACTTTTACATCGTTCGATTGCTCTTCTAGTAACAAAAATTTCTATAGGAAGCAATGAACTTTTTTAATAACTATTATGTGGTTATGTTAAAATAATATCAATTTGTATAATTATTAATCAACCTCTAATCTTCTAATGGAAACCAGAGTTTCACCAGCTAATAGGAGAGCTTGTGGGAACATCAGCGTAGTCGTAAGTTGGAGGATTTCGAAGTAGCTGAATAACATGAATGTCACTTCCGCCCTTGGAAAACTTTCCATTAGAACAAAGGACAAAAGCGTCAGGAACAGGACTGTACGATTTGTAAAAACCACAAGAGCCAGATATCCTGCACGAATATATGACGTAAGTGATATTTTCTTGATTTCAGTGGCACGTGTAGCTGCCACAATTTTTTCAAACGGCTTTTCCCAAGCGTACATTTTAACAACCTAATAAAGACATTTTTTATTTTTTATAAAAAAAATAGAAATATTATTGCGTGTGCGCGCGCGTGTGTAATATATTATACATATATATTTAGATTACTATAAGTATTACTAATCAAATAAAAAATAATATATGTAGAATTTTTTATCAGATATCTAAGTCTTCCTCATCTATCTTTTGGATACCTCGATACCACTTATAAGTTCATTCATAAGCTGCACTCTGCTGTCAGTTAGTGTAGCAACAATTTTCCTAATCTGGCGAACTAGTGAGAGAAATACGGTATGATTTGGAATAGTTATTAGCAAAAGTATGGCGACACCAATTATACTTGGCAGTCCTGCTTTATGCCACATTATCACAGTAACGAAGATAATCTAAAAATCAATTGAACTCGAATAAGTTAAAAATAAGTATAAAAATACGAAAAGACCGTTGATTTTTTATGAATGCAATTGAAGTTACTTGAATAGGCGTTATCCAGAGGAAATTTAAATAATAGCATAACTCGTCGAAACGGCTAACATCGTTGCTGAGAAGATTTACTACTTGGCCAGAATTGATTTGAGTTAAAGCTCCTTTGCTAAGTCTTAATATCTATAACATAAATCCAACTTCGTATATCTATAACTAAAATCAATTTTAATATATCGGAAATGCATGTTTTGAGAGTACAAGGCTATTTTATATTTAGCAAAGAATTTATGACTGCGATAACAGCTATTAAAAACTATAATTTTTATGAAAATTAAAGCTACTTAAAGCATTTTGTTTCACGAACAATTTGTTTAGTACGTTATCGGTATGTTTCGAAGGACATTTCTAATCAAAAAAGCCAGAATGTTAAATATTGAATAAATTACACCTGGAAATATTCTACAATATTTCCCAGCAAGCGTTTTATGTTCATATACGTTCCATTATGACTTTATAAGTCGATTATATGAATTCTTTAAATTAATAAAATGATTAAATTTGATTCATACTTTTCTATAAATTAACGAGCAACAAGCAATCCGTAACCTCATGCCCATTTGTTGGGACATAAACTCAGTATGGTGCATGATAAACACGGACAATGTTACACAGATTATTAAATAGCTGACATAAGTTAAAGCTTCTGTTTCCGTGATCGGCTCGACATTCTCTTCAATTTTGAAATACGTGATAATCCACGACACCATAATAGGAACAAGTACAATCAGAATTATGTATTGAATAGACAAGAGAAGACCAATGCAAAAATACTTCATCCAAAAAGCGCGAAACAGAGCTTTTTCTAAACGAGGGGTATTTTTTTCGTTTGATTTCTTGTCGTAAGGCATTTCTTTCTGCCTTTGTTCCCATTTCTGAAGTTCCCAGTTCCAATATCTACAACAAATGGAGGACACAAATTTTTCCAATAGGTGAATTTCAAACAAAATTAAAATTTTTTTATCGGTATCTTATCCGAAATATTAAAATTCGTTAATAACGAACATGACTTTAGAACTTAGAACTTATATTCACAAAATTATTTGTTAATTGTATATTTAAGTAAATATTATTACGATGCTCACTTTTGCAGTCGATCTGTGAGTACTTTAGATTTATCCACAATTAAAGGATGATATAAATCTGATAATGTGAGGTCTTTTTTAGCACCTTTAAAAAATATTTCTTTCATCCATCTAAAATATTATAAAAATTAAAAAATTGTCGATAAATAACGAAATTTATTGTAAAATAATATTAAATAATAAAAGGCATACCCAAAAAATAATCGACTAACTAAATTTGCAGTTTCTTGTGGACTTTCTTTAGTATACATCAATTTTGCCTCCATTTTACTGTTTGCTCGGACAAATATATTTAATGTGTCTACTGGGGGAATTCGTGCCAAACTAACTAACCATACTAATCTATAGTCTAGCTTTTACAATACTTATACCGATTGATAAGTTCTGAATAATGGATTCCAGAAATAAACATCACCTTGAAAAATCATGATTTAGCTTTTCTTTATTTTAACTGGGTAAAAATTATTTCAAATTTGCAATAAAATAATTTTTATACTACATGCTAATAGCTGTACTTTTCCTAAAATAAAAAAATCCAATATTTAGATTTATGATATGATTTCCAATATAATGTGTATTTGAATGTAGTCGGTAAATTCATCACAGTCGTGAGCTCAACCAATCGACACTCTACCTCGCAAACGCACGCAGATTTGTTTCGTAATATTCAGCTTGAATTCAAACTTTATCATGCGAATTTGGTGTGGTAATTCTGTGTAAATTATGCTGAAGTAGAATATAATTAATCTCTGGATGTATTAACAGCATATTTCTTTAATGAAATATTTTTATAATATAAGAACGTACATACGAATTATCATTTTTGAGAATAATTTTGAGAATAAAATTATCACTTGGTGTTGCTTATCTAGGTAAATGTGAATTATATTTTCAGTAATGTATAAAAGTAAATAGTTTTATTTACAATACAATATAATATAATAAAGATTGGTATACATATATCTAAGTATACATAAAAAATATAACAATATAATCTTCGAAAATAACAAATTACAATGAACACTTTATTATTATTTTCGCGAATGTATATGATCTTATCGGCTTACTGACGGATTTAACGAGCACAATATAGAAAATAAACTAATTAATTCTTAATTTCTATTGTAAGACATACTAACATATTCTTATATAACTATAGTACATTTTGTGCGTGTAGTATATAAAACTATCATAAAATATATATGTATATATATATGTACATATACATACACATACATCTTTTATATAAAAATATCAGCGTAACACATTGCACTTTTATTTATATTTAAAAAATCGTATAATTTTTAACATTACCTTAACTTTTTATTTGGCATCTATTCGAATGTTTAAAGTTATTGAAATATTTTTCAATGCACCAAATTTTTCATGGTGTAAATGTATAAAATTCGAAGTAGAAAAACATAAGTACTCATTGGAAGTGTTGATGTTTGTATATAATATAAAGCAGTGCTCCGCTTATAAGTTGATAGAAAGTATTTGGAATAAGGTTAGTTGCAATACTTTGCGCATAAAGAGATATAAAAATATGTTTTTCCAAATATCGCTTATGCTTGGAACTTGTAATAATACTTGGTAAAATTGAAATAAATAAGTAAATATGTCTTTACCATTACACGAACTTTATAATTTGACAACTTTTAACGATCATCGTTCTCCATATTTTACATTATAAGATTGCTTTGCTACTTTCACTAACTGATCGTAAATAGCACGATCTGTTTCTTTAACTAACGATTTAAATTGACTGTAACTATTCTGTAATAATATATGTGGATGATCAAATTCCTGCAAAGTAAAATTTAGTTATTTAATATTTGTCTTTCATACATAAAAATTTAATTATTCAATAAAGTACAATATCCAAAGCCAAAGAAATGAGTAGAAAATTTTACTTACAGCCATGCGACCTTTATCCATGACTAAAACCTTATCGCTATCCATAATGGTATTTAATCGATGAGCAATAGTAAGTACAGTACATCTGTTAAATTTCTGTCGTATTGTATGCTGAATTAAGGCATCCGTTTGTGGATCCACATTGGCTGTCGCTTCATCAAGCATTAATATTTGATTGTTTCTTAAAATAGCTCTTGCTAAACAAACCAACTGTCTTTGGCCAACACTGTAGTTACTACCTCTATCCAAAACACGACTTTCCAAACCTGTACCACTAGTAACTATAGCATCCTTTAATTCTACCTTTAAAATAAATATATAATTAAAAACCGTAGTTTAATCATAAAATAGAAAAAATGACATTTACATTTCAACCTACTTCTTCAAGTACATCCCATATAGCTTTATCAGTAAATTCATTGAAAGGATCTAAATTGCGTCTCAAAGTGCCAGAGAATAGAACTGGATCTTGTGGGATAATTGATATATTGCGGCGTAAATCTTCCAAACAAATAGATGCAGTATCTAAACCATCGATTTCTATAACTCCTTCAACTTTAGCTAATCTAAATAGGGCTGAAATCAAGGACGACTTTCCAGCTCCAGTTCTTCCTACTATACCAACCTGTAATATATTACAAACGTGTATTCTTTTTCCACTTATAGTTTTTACAGAATTATACAAAAAAATACTAACTTTTTCCCCAGAATTAATTACAAGATTTAATCCCTTTAATACAGGTGGATCTTCGTCTGTGTATCTCATATAAACATTTCTGAATCTGATCATTCCATCTATAGGCCAATTTTTTGGTGCGTTAGCAGGAAGTGCGACTTGCTTTTCGGTGTTTTTAGCAAATTTTCCTCTGTCGCGCAAATTTGGTTCAGGTGTAATCTGCGTATATTCTAATACACGTTCCACGGCCATCATCTGATTCGCCACTTCAGCGTTTTGTCTCATACCCCATTGGATCATCCCAGTCATAGCCATTACTTGGGTGATGGCCAAACCTACCTCTCCACCAGAAAATGCTATAAAAAAAATTGTATTTTATTATTGCTATTTATTAAAAATTGTTCTATAATAGAAAACCATTAATTAGAGTCTTACATTGCTCCAATAGAAGAAAGCTAAAGGTAACTAGAGATATGAAAATGAAACAAAAGATATCCAATGAAAATCCAAAGGCACTGCTCACTACCACATACATATAAACTGTAGAAGTATGAGTATCTTGCAGTTTATCAAATTCTTTTTTTAGTATATCCTGCGCACAGTAGGCTCTTAAGGTAGTTAATCCATTTAGTGTAGCATTTAAGTGAGTAAACACAGGAGATCGAGCTGTAAAAATTATTTGGTCATTTAAAAATATTTGTTAACTTCATCAATAATTTAATATATTCTGTGATATGTAAATCATCAATATAATTTTAATTTTTGTGGAAATTTTAAGTTCTAAAAAAATTTCTAATAATACTTACTCATTCCTTCCATTCTTTTAATATTTTTACTGGTTTTCAAATATACTTTCCTTATCCAGTAAAAAACTGCACCCAAAAATACTATAGGTATTAAAAAAAGGGGATTAATGATGCATGATACTGTTAATGACCCAACCATCATCATACATATCTGACCAGCATCGAGTATAGCCTTTGGTAACAGTTCATCAATGGCACCCATATCCTTAGAGAATCTATTGAGGATTCGGCCGCTAGGATTTATATCAAAAAACCTCATACTAGTCCTAATTAAGGCATTAAAGGCCATATCATGTAATTTTTGACTGCATAATATGCATACATTATAGAAAGTCAACGATCTAGTAATGCCAATGCAGAATAATCCAACAACTATAGCAGTATAAATATACATATAATTATACATGGAGGAGATATTCAAATGTTCAGTTGAGGTATCATTGGTTATATTTAACTTAATTTGTGTAAGATAATAATGCCGTGTCTCTTCTTCACTTACTCTGAAAACATTTTCCGTTTATAAAGTAATATCTGAAGAAAATAGAAATGTTATAATATTTGATAATACTTACAAAATAGGAACAAAATAATCATTGAGACTGGCTATAAACTGTGTGCATATAAATAGCAGCAGTAATGTAGAGGCTAAACACAAATTAGCACCAGTTTGGAAATACTTTATGAATATTGGTCCTTTGACTGCTCCGCGGGAGGTTCCTTCTAAACCGTCGTTAAATTTCTCAGAATTTTCATCATCCTCCTCATCATCTGTTCCTCCACTACTTACTTCTGGAGTTCGACTCTATTAAAATAAAAATTAATGTACTTTATATCCAACAAAAAGTTATAGAGGTTTAAAAAATACAATAATCTTACTCTGGTACTTGATGATGAAAATTGTCTTCTCATGACACTTTTTTCTAAAGAATTATCATCGATTGTTTCTGATTCTGCTGCTAGCAATTCAGCATACTCTGGCCGTTGATTTAATAAATCATGAAAATGTGAGAATACAGTTACTTTTCCTTGCTCTATAAGTATAATAGCATCTACATTTTTTACGTATTGTAATTGATGAGTAGCCAAAATTCGCGTTTTTCCAGCTAAGTATCTTTGCATACATTCTTCAAACAAATGTTTACTAACATGAGTATCAACCTAAAATTTATAAAACAATATAAATATTTCTATTTAAATTATATTATTAAATTTGTATTATTTATATTATAATATTTAAATCGTTATCTTTAAAATGCTCACAGCACTTAATGGATCATCCAGTAAATAAATGTCTGCTTGTCTGTATAATGATCTAGCTAAATTGATTCTTGCTTTTTGTCCTCCTGATAAAGAACTACCTCTTTCTCCAACAACTGTTTGATCACCTTGTGGGAATTGTTTAAAGTCTCTCAAAAGAGAACAAGCTTTGATAACTTTTTGATATCGATGACGATCGTAAGATTGTCCAAAAAGAATATTCTGCCTAACAGTGGATCCAAAGACCCAAGCTTCTTGACCAGCATAACTTACACTTCCATTTACTATCACATGTCCTCGTACAACATCTATTTCTCCGAGGATGGCAGATAAGAAAGAACTCTTTCCAGCTCCAACCATACCTATTACAGCGTACATCTTTCCTTTTTCTATTTCAAAATTTACATCTTCAAGGGTATTTTCGGATTGACCTGGTTCCCATTTAGCTGTTAGGTTGGTCATTTTCACCGCGTATATTTCTTCATTTAGCGTTGAAGAATGCTTCTTATCTGTGAAAACGAAAATACTTTAAGAAAGTACTTTAAATTTATATTTATATTATATATCAAATGCTTACCTTCCATGAGATTTACTGTATTCTTCAGTAAATCACTTGCAACAACCACTAAACCATTATGTCTTCTTTTCTCTGAAGAATTGTCTAAATTTTCATAAACGTCTATTTCATCATCAATATATGGTAAATCAGATTTGGAAGATTTATTAGTAGCTTGTTTTGACACACTATTAATGCTACCATTAAGACTAGCTGCAAAATTGCTCAGAGCATAACCATTTTTTTTAAACTCTTCATACATTAAGAAATGTTGTAATCTTCTTACAGCGACCATACATTCGGCAATTTCCGCAAAACCCCGTACAAACATTCCAGACATAGTATGTGCCAGAATATTAAAATAAGAGGAAAAAACAAACACTTTATCAGCTGTTAAATCATTACGAAATAGTAACATACTAATCAGAGTACAATAAAGAGCCATTCTCGTAGTGAACAAGTTAAAAGTCATGTAAATGCCTCTAATATAGGCACTCTTACTGACTACTTGTAATTCTAATTTACGGGCAGTTTCGACCAAAGCGCAGAATGGTTTTTCCCAGGCATACATTTTGATCACCTGAACACCTGATATAATTTCATCCATTAAACGAACTCTTTCGTCGGTTTTTATTGCAGTTTGTAATCGAAACTTGGACGACAATTTGCCCGTATATGCTGAAAAAATAAAAATATAGATAATATTTGACACGATTTAAAATTTTAAAGTTTTCAATGGTATCGATTTCAAGTACAGGCATCAAAAACTCACATTGAATTGGAACAACAACGAAAACTGCAGCAATACCAATTAATCCGGCATATCCAGCTTCGATATATAGAAAGTATGCTATAATTAATGCAGAAAGTGGTGCAGACCACATATGATGTATGAAAATGGAAACAAGATCAAATCTATTTACATCGTTAGCTACTAAATTAACCACCTTCCCTGGTGCCGTTTCGCCCAATGCTGTTTTACTAAGTCGTAATGCCTATTACGTACAGAAAGAAAAAATTACATTACCATTTCATACGTTCAATAATTCTCTAAAATTTTTAAATTTTATTATATTGTTGAGTTTAAAAGGCAAAGCTGCGTTGTACAAATATAACATATATCATAATTTTACTTGTAATACAAAATTTATGAATATATAATTTGAATTATATAGAATATTTTAGAATCATTTGAATTATAAAATCAAATCATTAGCGCGCTTTTTCATTACATTACCTTTCGATACACTAAAGAGCAAGTGGCAACCCTGATTCTTGCACCAACATGGAATGCGCCAAAAATTGCTTGATTGAGCGTGATTACGTTCACAGCTGTTGCTAGACAAATTCCAGCCGCATACAGTAGCGCAGTTTCGTAAGTTTCGTGCGTGTTCTTCTTAAAATAGCGCAGAAGTCCACCAAGAAGAATCGGAGTCCCTAATCTTCAAACACAAGTCAATACAGTCATGTGAAAATAGTAAAATATTAAATTAACTATTTGCACTCGACATTGTCTACATAAAAACATTGTAATTCTTTTTTTCTTTTTTCCACTGGAGATATTTTTCTTCTACCAGAGATATGTGGAATAAAAAAAATGTGATTTCCGATTATAAATTACCATATAACACATTATATCTAATTGTAAAAAATGCCGAGTGCGAGTTGCAGAAAAAAGATATACCGAATAAAAAATTCGTTTAATATTTGCATTAAACCAAGTATGCTGTATTCCCACAAAAAGGTACGAAAAATGGCTTTTAATAAACTAGGCTGTTTCCTATGCTTCTTTAAATTTTCTAATTCACTTTTCCATTGTCTGAAAATCATATATTTCATATGTTAAATAGTGAATTAGAGTATATTGTACAAAATATTGATTTAAATACCAATACGAACTTTTCTAGTCGATCTCCAAGGATATTTGAACGATCAATCTTCAAAGGAGTGTACAAATCTTCCGTTTGAAGAATCTTTCTGTAGCCTGTCTTGAATAAATCTATTGTCCACCTACATATTATTAAATGCGATATATAATTTAGCATATATGTTAGCGTGCAAATGAGTAATTAGATTTAACGGTATGTTTTCACAACCGGTCGCTTCAACGACCGATGATAATGCAGTTTGGGTCCATTTACTCAATAACGGTTAAGACCTCGCGCAACCTATTTGTTTCATAATTATCTTCAAACAATTACACGTGAATTACCGTAGAAATAAATAACATTTTATTCTCCAAATAAATCTTTGATCAAACAGTAGTATTTTAAATGTCACTCAAAATCTCGAATATGAGATTGAAAATTTTCATGACTCCTGGTACTTTGTGATAAGGAAAATAAGCGGAAATAATTTCACAAATGTAAAATTATCTCGCATGACGTGGCTGGTTACGTGTAATTATTTTTTTTTTCTGAAAGGTTCTCGAACTACCTTGCGAAAATAATTTTTAAGTTCAAACATTTAAATTAAAATATAAAACAAAAATTTTAAACATGTACATATATACTACTTAAATATTTCAAATTTAAATATATAAAGATACATGTATTCTTCGGAGTACTTTTATGTCCCATTATTTCAAATTCATAACGTTTAAAATTTTTTTAACAGTTTCGAACGGGACCTAAAACGGTTTCACATTTACACCAGATGTTTGAAGTAAGTTGCGAGTTCATCGTTTTAGACTGCTTTTAGATCTCAAAGCATGTGCGGAACAATAAAAAAAAATTGTTTGGCTCAACAGGTAAGAAGAATAACCATAAGGAACTTACCACCAAAGCAACACCGATAGTAAGTTTGCTCGTTCCCGTGGATTCGGTTTCGTCTTCGTATTGCTCGCGTCCATCTTTCGTATGCTGCATTAATCCGTTGCTCAAATTGATTTTTTAGTCACTAGCCAGAAAATCGTTTAACAGCAATCAACGTCGAAAAAAAAGAAAAACTTGTGAGCATCCACGTTGAAATTGAAAGCAAACAGGAAATGAAAATGATTTTCAATGGATACACGTTATCATTTAAGTAACTTATCTGCTTGAGAGCCCTCTTAACAAGTAAGCTAATTGTCGATTAATGAAACAATCACTTGAAAATTAACACGGCACAGATACAATGAAAAGTCTTGATAACAATCATTAGATTCATGTTGTTAAAATTCTCATCGATAAATCTTGTTCCAGTGACAGTTCGCCCTATTTTGCTATCCGAAATAGTTCTGCTTTTACGTGGAATTGAATCGTGAAGAAAAGTAAGACGTATATCGGTGGGAAGCCAGTATTTAAGACAAAAAGAGATCATGTATCAGATTCGAATTCCATGTGTGTCGGTTTCTTCTCTTTATCTCCTTACTTGCTTCGTCACTGCTCAAACAACGGCTGGAAGGTTGTAACGATGTTTTGACACATATAGATATATACAGTATTATACACATACGCATATAAGTATATATAGAACATATACAACGTTATTTGTTGACAATAAATGAAATATTAATTAATATGAACTATTATAGTAGATGTCTATGATCTGACTTGCAATCGTAAAGAAATAGAATCGTTCAAAATGTATTCAGTAAAGAATGTGGCAAGAAAAATATTAACGAAAGTGATATCGAAGACAAAATTCCTCTGCGAGCCATAAAATTATTTGACTAATAAAACTGGTACAAGTAAAGTGTAGAAATCAATAAATTTGATTCGTGATAAAGAATCTGTGATTTGATAATATTTATCTTCTCAAATTACTAATGTACACTACAGGATTATCAGGTTAACGAAAGTGTTACCTTATGTATCTTATGCATCTATGAGAACGGGTTATTTGCCTCAACGATTAAAGCAAGTATGTTGGAAATATTGTTCTTTTTATAATCGTTTTATAAGTATAATGTATCTCGCGATCTTGGACTTGCCTCTACTTATAAAATATATTGGGATTGAATTTTGCGAAAGTTAATTGAAATTCAAGGATCATATTACAGCATTGAGCTGGATTTAAATGAGTTAAATAGTTTGTTACAAGTGCTAGCATATTTTTTATTCGCAAATATCTCGAGCTATTCCAACGCAATACTTAATCGGAAAGATAAAAGTCAGTATAACTATAACACAGTATGTTGATACGAGTATACTGCGGAAAGATTCGAATACCATGAATAATATCATAACGAGCTAACGATATAAACATTATTGTTTTAATGGATTAAGAAACAAAGACTAAGAAATAAAAAATAATTACTATATATTTATTTAAAATTGTTTAGAAACTTCTGTAAAAATTTCTTCTAGCTACTACTGTTTACTATTCAATTTATCAACTATTATCTATAGATCTATGAACAAAAATAAATATAAAATGGTAATAGCATGATTCAGAGATAATTGAAAGTATTTATGTCAATTATCATAAAACAAAAACAAATTGAAAAAAAAAATGTTAGTAAAAGTATAGAAAAATAAAAAACCGATCTCTAACTCAGGTAACTCAGGTAAGGTTAGCAAACGAATAGAACTCTATTCGTCATGATTATTCAGCAGAAAATTCTAAGGTTTACCATATCGACATTAGGGATTATTACTTGTATAATCTTACATAATCTACCTAACATAAAAATACTATATCCGAATAAATAAAGAAAAGCAACAAATTTTTGGTTATTTTTATATATGTATATGTGTTATTTTTAATTGGGAAATTTTTTCCAGGAAATACATTAAACCTGCAATAATTTAAGATAATTGCACCATGACATTTATTATACTTTTATCAGTTCCATAAGCTTTCTCAGATTCTACGTGTTATCAGTGTAAACTATGATTTTACAATTTCGTAATGGTTTATGGTGTACAATTGATTTGAAAATATTCGATATAAAAAGAGAATAAAAGGTTGTATATTTCATAATTTTCGCCACTACAAAGGAAAGAAAGATGTTAAGTGATGCTCGAACGGCAAATTTAACACTATAATCCTCAATTCTACTTGATAGATACGGATGTGTACACACTGTGTCGTAAAACAACCTACGACGAAGGTAAACGAACCGTCATATCCTACTACCTTGAAGGATTTAGCAAATTTATATGAGCGAAATGACAAGATAAGCATCCTATACGAAAAGATAGTAAAATTATAATTTTAAGAAATTTAATAAATAATTAATTACTTGTGCATCTCATAATTAATAATCTAAAACTTAACTTCTTAACTATTATTATACTATTATTTTAATTTATATCTTCAAACAAATGTATAATGTTTACAAAAAATGTGAAATGGTTATACAATAAAAATATAAATTATTAACAATTCTTAAAATGAAATATGAAGCTTCATCAAGAACAATTGAAACAAGTTATGCAATGAACGGTCAACTAGTCAAACTATTATTATGAAGTCACAACGCAGCCTACATAAAAAATATTACACTACAAAATAATTTTTTATATATTTCAGTAAATATTTTCATACAAATAAATATCGTCGTCATGAAAAATTAATGATTTCTATTACGTTAATAATCGTAAATCGCTGTTTAATAATTTCAAATGAATGCCTTCTAGTTGTGTAACACAGACAGGTTAATGGTCATATTAAACGATGCCATGCGAAGACGTTATCGATACAGAGAAGCTGAGAACAGTCAATTGGAGACAACACGTAATATGTAATGTTTAACATGATGTTCCACTGTCCCTTTCAATTTGATGGAATGCGTGTAAGAATAACTATACAACAGACAATTTGTAGTGTCTCATGTTTGTCGAAAGTAATTTTCTCTAATAGAGGCCGCATAATTCTTATAGCAGTATAAAAATTAATCTTTCGTTTCTAGATCATGTACTTATTAAATAATTTCGTGGAAAACACATCATACTTGTTAGACGATAATGCGTATCTAATTTTTCTGTCACTTCTTACCATTTTTCAATATACAACTTATTTTATAAGATATAATGTATACGCGACAAGCAAAAGTTATTCGAAGATTGTTTAATAACAAGACGTCTATTTTATTAGTGATATTTTCAACTCAAGGGTTAAGAATACTTTAATCTAGCATATACAATGGCCTTAGTGTTACTACAATAGCATTTTGTACATATGATTGTTGTGTTTCGAAAAGAATTTTTGGTTGGAAATAGTCAAATGAAATATACGTTCGCGAGATGTAAATACATATTTTTACTCACTTCCTTTACTTGGACGTTTCGTTTTCTCCTTAATAAGAAAATATTACTGATGCGTGTTACATTCTACAAATCGAATTTACCTTATTATAACAACACGCGTCAACAAAGTAAACCACCTACGTTTATTTAGCGCAAAGTCTGCGCCGCTACTGAATACAGTTCTTGACTTTCCTTTGCTTGCTTCTTCATTCTGTGACGTATACTCGATATACTACTACATTTGATTCTCAGCATAAGAGAATTGCGTGGATTGTGTTTATTTTCTTGATAATAATAAATATGATTTTTACTATTATTTTTTAATTATTTTTATTTTTATCATTTTATATACATTGGATGTGTAATAAACATAAGATTATATTTTCCTTCGAAATAACCGATTATAGGTTTTTAACAGTTTTTGACTTCGACCAAGTTTTTTTATATTTTTTATTTCAATGTTAATAAATACTGAAAAATTTTATCATTTTTACAATTGTATATTAAAGATTTATAATTAAGGGTAATGTATACAATTGCAATAGAAATTATAAAAAAAGTACATGTATAAGGATAATACCTAACCTAGTCCAAATTGATATTTAACTTCAACTAACAGCAAAAATTAAGTCAATAAATTTAAGAATGAAAACAGTTTATTTTACCTTCAAAACAATGTCATAGGCTACTTACAAGAATAATAATACTATTATTATAATTAAAAAATAATTTGTATCTCTAGGAATTTCAGGATGTTTTCAGTGGTGTATAATATACACATGCATATTTGACACACAATTAGCAGATCTAACTTTGGTCAAGTGAAATTAGGTGAGAAAAATTTGTCCTTGGAATGCGCATGACTTAAAGTATTATCTAAGTTTTGAATTTTTTTTGCATATTAAATAAATAGAAAAATGTTAAATTGCACTATTCCATCAGAGCAATATTGACCAACTAACTACTGTTTACATCTTACAATTATTTTCGGTATTAATGTGGATTAACAAATATTGTGGCAAAGCACTTAAATTTAAATGTTTGTTCATTTATAAAATTGTCATAATAGAAAGTACAAAAAAGACTACAACCATAATTTAATTGTCTATATTGATAAAAACCTACAGTGGGTCCCTTTGACAAATGGACCTCTGAATAATTAACCTATTTGCATGATTTGTAGAAGTTTCATTTGGATGTTGCATATAAACTTATAGCAAAAATTCTACAAAATAAAATAAAAATAAAATAATTAGTTGTATCTGTTATTTGCCAAGTATAAAGGCATTATTCTTACTTTATATATATATATAAAAAA